>NC_092736.1:27394616-27655412 GCF_047496885.1 Scyliorhinus torazame | reverse complement strand
GAATTTATCTAATACTCCTGCAGTAACTGGAATGGAGAGGTGGCTCAAGTTTGATCAGGGTTCAAAACTTAATATTCCAGTTTATAATGTCCTGAATAATGGGGAGGAACCAAAAGGGACTGCAGCAGTTTTGAGCTGAAGCACAAGGATGTTCTTTAGGATTTTTCAATTCTTTCATGGCATGTAGATGTTGCTGGAGAGGCCACCATTTATAGCTCACCTATTATTGCCCTTGAAGTGGTGGTGAGCCTGTGCATGAACGGCTGCAGTCCATGTTAATACAGCCTCTCTACAGGTAGAATTGAAGTCTGCATCAGAATCTTCGCCTGCATTATTAACCATCAAACAGTAATAATGAAATAGAGGAGATTTATAGTCTGTTGAAAGGGATGTATGAACAAGCAGTAATACGACGGTGGCACTGTGGTTTAGCACTGTTTCTTCACAGCGCCAGGGTCCGGGGTTCTATTCCGGCTTGGGTCAATGCCTCTGCGTTCTCCTTGTGTCTGTGTGGGTTTCCTCCGGGTGCTCCAGTTTCCTCCCACAAGTCCCGAAAGACGTGCTGTTAGGTGAATTGGACATTCTGAATTCTCCCTCTGTGTACCCGAACAGGTGCCGGAATGTGGCGACTTGGACTTTTCACAGTAACTTCATTGCAGTGTTAATGTAAGCCTACTTGTGACAACAAAGATTATTTTAAAAATTTAACAGGGCAGACAAGCTCCCAAAGCAAGTTGACAAATTCCTATGGAGGCAGTCTTTTTTTAAAAAAATATAAATTCGTTCTCATGAATGTTTTTATTCTCCATTTTCACATTTTCCTTAATTTTACACCCCACCCACAAAGAGTAAACGGTAACAAATACAAAATCAATCCCCTTAACAATACCAACGATCCCATCCTCCCACCACCCCAAACAACGGCCCACCTGTCAATATATGCAATAAAACAAACCCTCCCACGGTGGCAAAAAAAAAACAAAGCCCCCCTCCCCCAGTCTCCAACTCCACCTGTCCACTGCCTCTTGTAAAACTCGCCCCGCAACCTCTGTTCCTTCTGCCCCAAATTTCCACCCCGGCTAGACCACTCGGACCCTGTTCTGCCAGGCTCCGATGGCCGCAGCCCCTCCCCCCACCTCACTCCCGTTCACTGGCCCGCTTAAACCGGCCAGCGTGGAGGCCCCGCCCGGGTCCCTTTCCCTCTTGCCCAGCCCTAGGAAAGCCCAGAAATCCCCTTTTAGCACACAAACCCCACATATCCACCTACACCCAAAAAGTCCTCATTTCGAGTCTCACTTCCCTTGTCCAAATATATACAACATTGGCTCCTTTAGCCCATACACCCGCACACAGTGAAACAAAAAAGAAGAAAATACAGTCATGAGGTTACATCGGCACATGCCATTTCTCAATTTCTCAGTTCTGCCACAGTCCTTCTGCCTTCGCAAACTCCTCCGCTGCTTCCGCCGTTCCAAAATAAAAGTCCCTGAGCTTATAAGTCACCCTCAGCTTCGCTGGATATACAATGCCACACTGCACCTTGCTAATGTACAGTGCCCTCTTCACCCGGTTGAAGGCAGCCCGCCTCCTCGACCGTAAAGTCCTGGTATACACTTATACCAACTCCAGCCCACTGCACCACCCGCTTCTGCTTGGCCCAGCTCAGGACCTTCTCCTTCACACTGTACCTACGGAAGCACAGAGTCACTGCCCTTGGCGGCTCACTCGCCGTTGGTACAGGCCTCCACGACCGATGAGCGCGATCCAGTTCATATTGGGAGGGATCCTCCCCCCTCCCCCAATAGTTTTGCCAGCTTCCCGGCAAAATACTCAGTCGGCTTCGGTCCTTCAACTCCTTCGGGCAGCCCCACAATCCTCAAATTCTGTCGCCTGGATCTGTTTTCCAGGTCTTCCATTTTTCCTCGCAGATCCTTGTTAATGTCCATCACCTTCCGCATCTACTTCCCCATCGAGGCAAGTTGATCACCGTGCTGCAATAACGTCTCCTCCACTTCCTTCAGCGCCTCCCCTTGCTCTCGCACCTCCGCCACTGCGCTCGCCACCGCCTTCGTCACCGGGGAAATCGCCTCCTCCACCAGCACACTCAAAACCTCTCATCTCCTTCCTCATTGTCTCCATGTATTTTGTAAACTGCCTTTCGAATTCCGCAGCCATTACCTTAGTTATTTCTTCAGCCGTAAGCAATGCGGCCTCCCCTGGTGCTCCAGCCTCCATTTTCCTTGGTGACTCCACGGTGACCTTTCCATTCCCCGACGGACCTTCAGCTGTTTTCCTTACAGACGTTCTTTTGCTCACCCTCGACATTTTTCTTCACTCTGCCGCCTCTGTGCCTTCTCCCTGTTTTTGCCGCCTCCGTGGACCCTGGGACCGGGCTTAAAGCCCCGAAAATGCCGTTCCTGAACGGGAGCCCTCCATTGTGCGGCCGCCTCCCGCCCGCCGTCACCGGAAGTTCCCGGTTTATTTTATTGAATGATGGCTATTCTAGCCAGCAGAATGTGGGACAGATTATATTTAGGACACCTTTTTCAGCCCCATCATTTATGAACATACATATGAACATATGACAAGGGGCAGGAGTAGACCATTCAGCCCCTTGAGCCTCACTCTGCCATTTACTTAGATCGTGGCTGAT
This sequence comes from Scyliorhinus torazame, assembly GCF_047496885.1. Lineage (NCBI taxonomy): Eukaryota > Metazoa > Chordata > Chondrichthyes > Carcharhiniformes > Scyliorhinidae > Scyliorhinus > Scyliorhinus torazame. The sequence continues at coordinate 27,652,759 of NC_092736.1, read as the reverse complement.
TTGATAACCTAAAATCTGCATCCCATGGTAATCGGTCACTGCCATGCTTACCAAGAATCTATCCACTTCTGCCTTAAAAATATTCAAGGATTCTGCTTCCACCACATTTTCGGAAGAGAGTTCCAAAGACTCACCCTTATTTTTAAACCGTGATTTTCTAGCTCTAGATTTTCCCACAAGAGGAAACCTCTTCTGCATATCCACCCTGTTGTCACCTTTCAGAAATGGGTGTTTTTATCAAATAACTAGTGAGTGTACCTTTTAAGAAATGGGTGTTTATTACTGCAGTGATGTCAGAGTGGGTGGAGCTGGGCTGTCTGTCTGCTTTACTTTCGTTTTTGAGCAGGCTGCTAGAGAGTGAGTTTTTAGTTTTGATTTCAGAGAGCAGAGCTGCAGTGAAAGCCAACAGATGTGCATGGATCTCTCTACAAGCTAAAGAATGTTCATTTGGGTTATTTCAAAGGGATAACTGCTCTCATTAGAGAATTTAAACCTGATCTCTGTGTTAAAAGGGTCTTTAGTCTTCTGGATGTTGTTTGGGAATTTATTAAGCACTACCTAGTGTTGTATTCTTTGGGGGCTGTATTTGAATTAATGGTTGCTAAGATGTTCACTATGTTTTAAAAAGGTTAACTTGAGTTCATAGAATAAATATTGTTTTGCTTTTTAAAAAAAAAACTTTTCGATTTCTGCTGTACCACACCTGTAGAACAATAGAACATTACAGCGAGTGGGCCGTGTGCTCCCCATACCACAATCTAGTAAAAGTTGTGGGTCAGGTGAACTCCATGATACACTTTGGGGTTCTCTAAACCCTGGCCCATAACACTGTCAAGACCTCTCGGGATCTTTATATGTTTCAATCAAGTCCCCTCTTACTCTTCTGAACTCTAGCAGATATAAGACCAGCCTGTCCAACCTTTCCTCATGCGACAACCCGTCCAATCCAGATATTAGTCTGGGGTGAGCATCGGTTAAATTAAAGAGGTTTTCTCCATCACTGATGCTGCTGCCCAAGGACACTTGCATCCCAATACAGGTGTCGTCCCAACGGTCTTCATGCAACCATTGCCAGTGTGCAGATTCTTGACTAGGGACTCCCAGGTTCGCTGCCCTGTATTCGTCACCAATTCTCCATCGTCACAGGACTTGGCAAATGGACAGTGTGTAGAGATGTGTGTGTGGGGGGCTCTGTTTAATGTGGGCATCTTGGGGTGCCATTATCGTCCAGCCGACAGAGACGGACTTTCAGTGAAGTGGTGAACCGTGATGACTGGGGCAACCTTGCCGCTGATTCGCCTTGTGCCTTTGCAGCACGGTGGGATGCACGGTGTTCCTTCGCCTGTTCTATAGTTAAGGACCTTTGGGACTACACTTTGTCCAATACTTCCCTGACCTTGCCACCATTGGGTCACCCTACCAGGAGCAAGGAGCTCTCAGCGGCATCACTGAAGGGATTATTGGAGCATGCAGGCTTTTCCACATCGAGGAGGCAAACCATGTAGCGACCTTGGGATTCATGGAATACAGACTAGACACGGCAAAGAGGCTTTGCATTATAGCAATAAGCACTCCAATAATAAACAAAGTGATAAACCTGTGGTTAACAACATTAAAGAAAACCCTGAAGAATGAAATGCGTGGAGGTGAAAGGGAGGTTAGACTAGAGAGTATCAGAGACGAGAAAGTAATTTGAAAGGAATTGGTGATTTTTAAAATTCATATTAAGGTTCGATTGGGATTGAATTGCTGAGGAAAATTTAGTTGTGGATAATATGAAATAGATATCTTTGTGTTTCGCTTTTAGAATTGCTGGAGTAGAGTATAGAGTTAATAGAGGAAGATGAGGACTAACTGTTGAGAGAACTGTAGGGGCACAATGGCCAAGACAGCACTGATGCAGATGGAGGAGGCGGCAGAGGCTTTGGCCCTTTTCAATCATCCTTGGCTTGTCAGAGGAAGCCAAAGTAAAACGCCTGCTCAGGAAGGAGGAAAGGGTTAGCCGCTAACTACAGAGCAGTCTGACCGACATCAGCTGTAGGCAGACATTTGGAAACCATAATTTCTAGATACAATTTAATGAGTATTTGCTGTACATTGTGTAATCAAGGCCAGTCAGCAGTGAATACATGCCAAAATCATTTTGAGATATGCTTAAATCTCATTTGAAGTAATTTATTGTAACCGTTTTTAATTGAGGTTGTCATGGTGCAGCAGTATGCGATAAAATGTTTAAAAACAGTGGGAGATAATAAAACCAAGGAATTAAGATTGTGTTGTAGCACATTGCACAGCATAATCTGGTAATGTGTGATGAAGGGAGATTATAATTTAAACTGACAGTTAGTGTTTGCAGTTCTGCTGTGTTATGTCGTGTTTTTTGTTGAAGTTAGGATAAGGCTAACGCGCTCACAATTATTTATGCAACGGCAACTTTAAGCTTTTGGTCTGTCTTTTTATTTCACTGAATCCAGCCTTTCTGTACCGCGCTTGACATTGGATTCCGACTCTAAATTGCATTTCCTGATTCCGACCCTGTGCTGCTCATTAACGATTCTTCAGTCTGCTTAAATACCCTTTTGCGGTTTGCTGATAGTAGCTTGCCCTCCAAAAGCTCATGGACAGTGTGCAGACAAGTGTGACCCAATGTGTCTCCAGTTTTTTTTTAAAACCTCGGTGAGTTCATTGGTGCGAAAGTTGTTTTCGAAATAGTCAATTCGTTTCCAGAAATGCCAGATGTATTTTCGGCTAGTGGTTTTGTCGTGAGCTCTTTTGAATGTGCAGTTGTGCGTACATAAGAGGCTTGAGATCTCTGATGTAGTTCAGTCAGATACATGTTGCAAGACCAGGGATACACCCATCTAGTGTGGCCGAGTCCTATGATATCAAGTTCTCTTGTAATCAGACCACAGTCTAATTGCGAAGCACATGCTTACTCCGATGACTCTCCGTTTAATTGCCTGGTCAGGAAATTTAGCAAATTGAATCTCGACCAATGATTGCTGAATCAGAATAGCATAAGCGCGTGCGTCGCTAGCAGAGAAGCACACGTTATTTTACTTCTGGTTTTCTATTTATGAATTTTGCTCTGTGTTCTTACAGGAATACATTTTTATTAATTCATTGCTATATTGGGGCAAGAGAGTTCTCCCAGTGTTCTCCCAGTGCCCTGTTCGATCCTTTTGTCCCTCAACTAACATCACAAAACAGATGATCTTTCTGATCAGTATCCCAGTACTGTTGAGAGGAGCAGCCAAGATCAAATTGACCGCTACATTTAAACAGCGGCCGACACTTTTGTGAAGTGATTTGAGACATCCTGAGATTTTGAAAGGCGCTATATAAATGCAATTTGACATTTAACGTGACATTGATCTTTGTAACAAAGCCAGTCTTGCTTTTATACAAGAGCCTTTCACAACCACCTTGTAACTGCAAAGCTGGTTTAGATTATTGTCCAGTGGGATTTGAACTTTCTAACAGCTAGAAGGAAGGTACTGAGGACTTGGCGTGTTGGTTGGAGAGGCATTACTGGGGCAGTGCCGCCCTAACACTGTTGACTCGTGAACAAATAGATCCCACTGTTTGTAGAAGCTTCAGTTTTCTCCCAGCGTCCAGGCCAGCTTGAAGAATGCAGAACGATAGGAGGATATCATTCACAGTGTATACAAATTCAATTGAATTTTCCAATTTTGAGCTGCTTTTGTACAGGCGGATAATGGGAAACTGGTGTCCACGATGCTGCCAAATGCTGTGACCCCTGCAGTGCCACAGGATGCGACATTAAACTGAGGCCATGTTTGCCCCTTCAGTGAACATAAACACTCTGTTGGCAGTATTATGTAGGGCAGAGAAGCTCTTCCTGATATCCTGGTCAATATTTGAGCAACATCACTAAAACAGATTACCTGGCCATTATTGACATTGCTGTTTGTGGACAAATTGGCTGCTACATTTGGCGGGGTGGAAATACTTCAATGGCCCTAAGGCGCTTTGGTCGACCCTGTCGTGGGACTTGAACCTACGGCCTGCTCACTCAGACAAGTGGGCTACACAGTTGAGGCTTGAGTTTGAAAACAAGGTTCTCTGTTCTATTACCATGTGATATTTCCACTCTGCGGAGGGAGCATGAAGCTTGAGGGAGAAACTAACATTGGTAGGTTCCCCGGGGTGCACGCTCGTGCTGAATGGCATTGCCCCTGGCTGTTGATTTGCCCGCTGGTCTGACTGCATGTTTGAGGTGCCCACTGGCAGTTGTAAGTTGCACGGGGGAGGAGCTAGCTGCAGTTGAATGAATTCAATAGTGGGATTTGTTAAATGCTTTGCTGAAGTGCTTTGTGTCATAACAGTGTCTCTCTTGTACTCTTGAAGAATTCCCCCCCTCTCTCTTTTTGGCAGGATTCTTGAAAATGCACAAACCACTTTTACACGAGCAAAAAGAAAAATGCATGTGCTTTTGATGTGCCTCAGTGCCACACGCATGTTCGGAAGGTGGTGGCTTCCAGGGACTTGAGCACAGATGGCTCGGCTGACCCTCCAGTGCTGCAGTGTTAGAGGTGCTGCATCTTGGGTGACACATTAAACGAAGGCCATGTTTTGCCCCCTTGAGTGAGCATAAAAAAATCTTTTGGCAGTATTTGAAGTATTTTGTGTGCTGCCCAGGCAACTATTGTACTGCCTTCTCTCTGGTAACTGGGCTAACCATCATTACCTCATCTATGCATAAAGAGCAACCCCAGTTGCAGTGCTGGTGTTGCCATAGTTTCAAAGATACCCAAGATGGGAATCTTCCATCACCAGCTCTTCCTGTAGAGAGAGAGAGAGAGAGAGAGGGGGGGGGGGGGAGAGAGGGGTCGGGGGGGGGGGAGAGAGGGGGGGGCGGGGCGCGGGCGGTGGACCGTTCTGAGTAATTTCCAAGTGTCAGATAATTAACCCAGCCGGCACTATCATTCCTTTTCTCTTGCTTGAGGCATCCTGCTATCTTTGCCTTTGTGCCAGTTAACTTCAGGGAGCCTTGGGTAAAGTTGAAGGTCCAGCACCCGTTAATCTGCTGGACCCTCCGGTTGCTGGCACACTTCGAACTTGACTTCGGATTTATCCAGCAATGAGGGAACCGGAGAAGGAACATCCTCTTCACAAACCCCTGGAGCCCATAAAATTCAAACCGGGCACATAAGCAAACGTGTCAGTTGGTCTTCCAAGGGCTAGATTAGTGGGGTTCCAAGGGAGGCAAGTGCTCAACTCTTTGCTGTATAATGTTTTTAATTGCAATTTCTGCACAAATGTTTTTGGCAAGTTTTGGAAGATTTAGATTTTTAAAAAATTAGCTTAAAGCTTACTTCTCTGAGCAACATTGTAGCAGCAGAACACTTTACCGGCGATCTTCAGTGTTCTGGCAGTTCTCACACTAACACCACAAGATTAAGCTTACAAAAACCAAACTGGCTGTAGTGTCTCCAAGTCACTTGGGCCTGTGGCAGTGGAAAATGAAGCTGATCGTCTCTCTGTCTCTCTGTCTCTTTTTTAAAAATATATTTATTCGATTTTCAACAAAACACTCCAAACAGAAAAAAAAAAGGAATAAAGCACAAAACAAGCAAAAATTATACATGAGATTTCCAACAAAATACAATAACCCCCATTTAACAAATAAACGCGCCATTAAGGAAATAGAAACACCCTCCGCCGGGCTACCAGGGACGCAAAGGCCAGAACACTGGCCTCTTTCGGATCCTGCACTGCCGGCTCGTCCGATACCCCAAATAATGCTATCCCCCAACTCTGCTTGACCCGGGTGTTCACCACTTTGGACATAGTCCTCGCAAAGCCCCTCCAGAACCCCTCCAGTGCCAGGCACGTCTAGAACTTAAGGGCGTGATTTGCTGGGCTCCCCGAGCACCCCTCACACCTGTCCTCCAACCCAAAAAACCTACTCATCCTCGCCCCTGTCATATGCGCCCTATGGACAACTTTGAACTGTATTAGGCTGAGCCTGGCGCAAGAGGAGGAAGAATTAACCCTACTCAGGGCATCAGCCCACAGATCTTCATCCAGCTCCTCCCCCAGCTCCTCTCCCACTTACCCTTTAACTCCTCCACCGAGGCTGCCTCCTCTTCCTTCAGCTCCTGGTAAATTGCCGAGACCTTGCCTTCTCAACCCATACACCCGAAATCACCCTGTCCTGAATCCTTCGTGCTGGGAGCAGCGGAAATTCCCTCAACTGCCGTCTCACAAACACCCTCACTTGCATGTATCTAAAAGCATTCCCGGGAGGTAACCCAAATTTCTCCTCTAGTGCCCCTAGGCTCGCCAAAGTCCATCGATGAATAGGTTCCCCCATTCTTTTAATCCCTGCCCGATGCCAGCTCAGAAACCCCCCATCCATCCTACCCGGAACTAACCTGTGGTTCTCTCGTATCGGGGACCAGACCGAGGCCCCCACCTCGCCCCTATGTCGCCTCCACTGCCCCCAGATCTTCAGAGCTGCCGCCACCACCGGACTGGTGGTGTACCTGGTCGGCGGAAGTGGCAACGGTGCTGTCACCAGCGCCTCTGTTTCTCTGTCTCTGTCTCTCTGTCTCTGTGTGTGTCTCTCTCTCGCGCTCTCTCTCGCGCCCTCTCTCTCGCGCCCTCTCTCTCGCGCCCTCTCTCTCGCGCCCTCTCTCTCGCGCCCTCTCTCTCGCGCCCTCTCTCTCGCGCCCTCTCTCTCGCGCCCTCTCTCTCGCGCCCTCTCTCTCGTGCCCTCTCTCTCGCGCCCTCTCTCTCGCGCCCTCTCTCTCGCGCCCTCTCTCTCGCGCCCTCTCTCTCGCGCCCTCTCTCTCGCGCCCTCTCTCTCGCGCCCTCTCTCTCGCGCCCTCTCTCTCGCGCCCTCTCTCTCGCGCCCTCTCTCTCGCGCCCTCTCTCTCGCGCCCTCTCTCTCGCGCCCTCCTCTCTCGCGCCCTCTCTCTCGCGCTCTCTCTCTCTCCGCCCTCGCTCGCTCTCTCTCTCTCTCCTCGCGCTCTCGCTCTGGCTCTCGCTCTGGCTCTCGCTCTGGCTCTCGCTCTGGCTCTCGCTCTGGCTCTCGCTCTGGCTCTCGCTCTGGCTCTCGCTCTGGCTCTCGCTCTCTCTGTCTCTCTCTCTCTGTCTCTCTCTCTCTCTGTCTCTCTCTCTCTCTGTCTCTCTCTCTCTCTCTGTCTCTCTCTCTCTCTGTCTCTCTCTCTCTCTGTCTCTCTCTCTCTCTGTCTCTCTCTCTCTCTGTCTCTCTCTCTCTCTGTCTCTCTCTCTCTCTGTCTCTCTCTCTCTCTGTCTCTCTCTCTCTCTGTCTCTCTCTCTCTCTGTCTCTCTCTCTCTCTGTCTCTCTCTGTCTCTGTCTCTCTCTGTCTCTCTCTCGCTCTCTGTCTCTCTCTCGCTCTCTGTCTCTCTCTCTCTCTCTGTCTCTCTCTCTCTCTGTCCCTGTCCCTGTCCCTGTCCTGTCTCTGTCTGGGCAGGGTGGGTATAGAGGGATACGGGTCAAATGTGGGCAAGTCTGACTAGCTTAGTGATAGAAACTGGGCGGCATGGACATGCTGGGCCGAGGGCCTGTTGCCATGCTGTAAACATCTATGACTCTCTGTCTCTCTCTCTGACTCTCTCTCTCTGTCTGTCTCTCTCTCTCTGTCTCTCTCTCTCTGTCTCTCTCTGTCTCTCTCTCTCTGTCTCTCTCTCTCTCTCTCTGTCTCTCTCTCTCTCTCTCTCTCTCTCTCTCTCTCTCTCTGTCTCTCTCTCTCTCTCTGTCTCTGTCTCTCTCTCTCTCTCTGTCTCTGTCTCTGTCTCTCTCTCTCTCTCTCTCTCTCTCTCCCTCTCTCTCTCGCTCATCCCCCAGTGAGGAGACAGGTAATCCTCCCCTTTGCATGAATTAGAGAAAAGGCAGCACTTCCCAGTCAGGTTATCACCATGGAGGTGAGGAGTCATTTTTTTTTTCATAAAGAATTTTTATTGAGCTTTTCACAAAATATCACCAACAGAATGAAAAAGAAACCCAATAGAATTAAATACAGAACAAAATAAAACAACCCCCATGCCCCCCTATACATAAATAATAAATTAACACCCAGAATTAACACAAAGCAAATATATACACCCCCTCAGATCCCACAGTGTAAACAAACAAAATTAAAATGGAACCCCCCACCCCACTCCCGGTTGCTGCTGACCATTGTCTGCCGTTCTGCCAGGAAGTCCAAGAACGGTTGCCACCGCCTGAAGAACCCTTGTACCGATCCCCTGAAGGCGAATTTCACCCTCTCCAATTTAATAAACCCCGCCATATTGTTGATCCAGGATTCCACGCCCGGGGGCCTTGCATCCTTCCACTGAAGAAGAATCCTTCGCCAGGCTACCAGGGACGCAAAGGCCAGAATACCAGCCTCTTTCGCCTCCTGCACTCCCGGCTCCCCTGCAACCCCAAATATTGTGAGCCCCCAGCCCGGTTTGACCCTGGATCCTACTACCCCCGACACCGTCCTCGCTACGCCCTTCCAAAATTCCTCCAGCGCTGGGCATGCCCAGAACATATGGGTGTGATTTGCTGGGCTCCCTGTGCACCTAACACACCTGTCCTCACCCCCAAAGAACCGGCTCATCCTTGTCCTGGTCATGTGTGCCCTGTGCAGCACCTTAAACTGTATGAGGCTGAGCCTCGTGCACAATGAGGAAGAGTTCACCCTCCCAAGGGCATCTGCCCATGTCCCCTCTTCGATCTCCTCTCCCAACTCCTCCTCCACTTACCTTTCAACTCCACCACCGAGGCCTCCTCCTCCTCCGACATCACCTGGTAGGTTAGAGCACCCTGTCCTGTACTGTGCGTGCAGCAACCACGGGAATTCCACCACTTGCCGACTGGAAAACACCCTTACCTGTAAATATCTAAAGGTGTTCCCCAGGTGGAGCCCATACTACTCCTCCAGCTCACCCAGGCTCGCGAACTTCCCATCCACAAACAGGTCCCCCAACCACCTTATCCCTGGTCTGTGCCACCCCGAAAACCCTCCATCTATTCTCCCTGGGACAAACGGGTCGTTCCCCCATATTGGGGTCCACACCGAGGCCCCAACTTCCCCTCTGTGCCGTCTCCACTGCCCCCAGATTTTGAGGGTAGCCGCCACTACCGGGCTCATGGTATACGTCATTGGAGGGAGCGGCAGCGGCGCCTTCGGGATAAAAATGGGGAGGCACTGGAACAGGAACAAAAACCTTGGGAGCACTGTCATCTTAACTGACTGCACCCTACCCGCCAGGGACAGCGGCAACGCGTCCCACCTCTTGATCTCCTCCTCCGTTTGCTCCACCAGCCTCGTGAAATTAAGTCTATGCAGGGTCCCCCAGCTCCTGGCCACCTGGACCCCCAAATACCTGAAGCTCCTCTCCGCCCTTTTTAGTGGGAGCTCGCCAATCCCCTCTCCTTGTCCCCTGGGCGAACCACGAACAACTTGCTCTTCCCATATTGAGCTTGTACCCTGAGAAATCCCCCAACTCCCTGAGGATCCTCATTACCTCCAGCATTCCTCCACCGGGTCCACCACAGATAGCAGCAAGTCGTCCGCATAGAGCGACACCCTATGCTCCTCCCCACCCCGCACCAACCCCCCTTCCAGTTCCTCGACTCCCTCAGTGCCATAGCCAGGGGTTCAATCACCAGTGCGAAGAGTGGGGGGGGGGGGGGGGGGGGGGAGACAGGGGACACCCCTGCCTTGTCCCTCGATGCAACTGAAAGTACTCAGACCTCCTCTTGTTCGTGGCCACACTCGCCATCGGGATCTCGTACAACAGCCTAACCCACCTGACAAACCCCTCCCCAAACCCAATCCTCTTCACCTCCCACAAGGGAAAACACCCCCAGTCCCCACCCCACTCTACCCTATCGAAGGCTTTCTCAGCGTCCATCGCCACCACTATCTCCGCCTCCCCCTCCCTCGCCGGCATCATAATAATGTTCAGGAGCCTCCACACATTCACGTTCAACTGCCTCCCTTCACGAACCCCGTTTGGTCTTCGTGGATCACCTGCGGCACACAATCCTCCATTCTCGTGGCTAAGACCTTTGCCAGCACCTTGGCATCTACGTTTAACAACGAAATCGGCCTGTAAGACCCACACTGCAGGGGATCCTTGTCCTGTTTCAGGATCAAGGAGATCAGTGCCCGGGACATCGTCGGGGGCAAGGACCCCCCTCCCTTGCCTCATTGAAGGTCCTAACTAGCAACGGGCCCAACAGGTCCACACATTTCTTGTAGAATTCGACCAGGAAACCGTCCGGCCCGGTGCCTTCCCCGCCTGCATGCTCCCTATTCCTTTGGCCAGCTCCTCCAGCCCAATCGGGGCCCTCAATCCCACCACGAATCCCTCCTCCACCTTCGGAAACCTCAATTGGTCCAGAAAGCGGCCCATCCCTCCCTCCTCCAGTGGGGGCTCGGACCGATACAGTTCCTCATAAAAGTCCCTGAAGACCCCATTGATGCCAACCCCACTCCGCACCACACTCCCTCCCCTGTCCTTAACTCCCCCGATCTCCCTAGCTGCGACTCGCTTCCGAAGCTGATGCGCCAGCATCCGACTTGCCTTTTCCCCATACTCATAAATCACCCCCTGGGCCTTCCTCTACTGCGCCTCTGCCTTCCTGGTGGTCACCAGGTCGAATTCTGCCTGGAGGCTGCGCCTCTCCCTCAACAGTCCTTCCTCAGGCACCTCCGCATATCTCCTGTCTACCCTCACCATCTCCCCCACCAGCCTCTCCCTCTCCCTCTGCTCTCTCCTTGTGGGCCCTAATTGAGATCAGCTCTCCTCTAATCACCGCCTTCAGTGCCTCCCATACCATCCCCACTCGGACCTCCCCGTTATCGGCGGCCTCCAGGTATCTCTCTATGCTTCCTCTGACCCGCTCACTCACCACCTCGTCCGCCAACAGCCCCACCTCCAAGCGCCACAACGGGCGCTGGTCCCTCTCCTCCCCCAGCTCTAGGTCTACCCAATGCGGGGCGTGATCCGAAATGGCTATCGCCGAATACTCGGTATCCTCTCTACTCTCGCTATCAGCGCTCTACTCATAATAAAAAAGTCGATCCGGGAATGAGCCTTATGAACATGCGAGAAGAACGAAAATTCCCTAGCCCCTGGCCTTGCAAATCTCCAAGGGTCCACCCCTCTCATCTGGTCCATAAACCCCCTCAGCACCTTAGCCGCCGGCTTCCTACCCATCCTAGATTTGGAGCGATCCAGTGCCGGATCCAACACCGTGTTAAAGCGCCCCCCCCCCCCCCCATTATCAGGCCCCCCACTTCTATGTCCGGGATCCGACCCAACATGCGCCGCATAGAACCCGCATCGTCCCAGTTCGGGGCATTCACATTGACCAGTACCACCCTCTCCCCTTGCAGCTTACCACTTACCATTACGTACCTGCCGCCATTGTCTGTCACAATGCTCGTCGCCTCGAACGGCACCCTCTTTCCCACCAAGATCGCCACCCCCCCGATTTTTGGCATCCAGCCCGAATGAAACACCTGACCTACCCACCCCATCCTCAATCTTACCTGATCTGCCACCTTCAGGTGTGTCTCCTGGAGCATGACCACATCCGCCTTCAGGTGCGCGAACACCCGGGCCCGCTTGACCGGCCCGTTCAGTCCCCTTACATTCCAGGTTATCAGCCAGATCAGGGGGCTACCCGCCCCCCTCCCCCGCTGACTAGCCATAACCCCTCCTCAGCCAGCCACACGCCTGCACCCCACGCCCGGCCCGTTCGTCACGGCGGCAGACCCCCGTCCCAACCCCCTCTACTCGCTCCAGCTCCCCCTTAACCATACCAGCAGCAGCCCGGTTTCTCTTCTCTCTTCCCCCCCCCCCCCCCCCCCCCCCCCCCCACCCCCAATGCTAGGACCCCTCCTAGCTCCTTTGCTCCCCCATTGCAATCCTGCAAGTCTGCTGACCCCGGCCACTCCCGTGCCTCTCCTTCGACTCCTCCCATTGTGGGACATACCCTCCTCCTCCATCAGCAGGCTCTCCGCCTCCCCCTTCCATCCAAAGCGTGGGAAACAGCCCTCGCTTCCCCGCCCCCTCGAGCCTTCAGCGCCGGAAAAAGCCCACGCATTCCACCTGCCGGGCCCCGCCGCCTCTGACACAGCTCCTTTTACAGGCCCAGTCCCCTCACCCCCGACTCTGGGCTCCCCCTCCCCCGCGGGACCCCATCCCCCCCCTACCGGCCATCCACCCCTACACCATTTACTTATCCCCCCTCCAAGAGCCCACCCGACAGACCCAAACAATACCCACCCTAACCACCCACACCGAACCAAAAAGAAACAAGAGCAAAGAACCCCCCCTGAATATGTAACACACCAACGGCATCCCCGACCACCCATCCCGACCCTCAGTTTGTGTCCAGCTTCTCGGCCTGAAGAAAGGCACACGCCTCCTCCAGAGACTCAAAATAATGGTGCCCGTCCTTGTAGGTGACCCACAGTCACACCGGCTGCAGCATGCCAAACTTCACCCCCTTCCTGTGCAGCACCGCCTTCGCCCGGTTGTTCCCGGCCCTCTTCTTCGCCACCTCCGCACTCCAGTCCTGGTATATTCGAACCTCTGCGTTCACCCACCTGCTCCTCCTCTCTTTCTTGGCCCACCTGAGCATGCACTCCCGATCAGCGAACCGATGAAACCGCACCAGCGCTGCCCGCGGCAGCTCGTTAGCTTTGGGCCTCCTCGCCAGCACTCTATGCGCCCCTTCCAGCTCCAGGGGCCCCTGGAAGGACCCCGCTCCCATCAGTGAGTTTAACATGGTGACCACATAGGCCCCTTCGTCCGAACCCTCCAGCCCCCCTGAGAGGCCCAGAATCCGCAAATTCTTCCGCCTCGACCGATTCTCCATCTCCTCGAACCGTTTCTGCCATTTGAGAAATGAAAATGAAATGTAAATCACTTATTGTCACAAGTAGGCATCAAATGAAGTTACTGTGAAAAGCCCCTAGTCGCCACATTCCGGCGTCTGTTCGGGGAGGCTGTTACGGGAATTGAACCGTGCTGCTGGCCTGTCATGGTCTGCTTTCAAAGCCAGCGATTTAGCCCTGTGCTAAACAGCCCCTTTCCCCCCATTTCTTGTGGAGTGCCTCGTGCGCCTCCACCTTTACCGCAAGGCCTAAGATCTCGTCCTCGTTGTCGGAGATCTTTTGTCGGACCTCGCGGATCGCCACCCCCCTGGGCCGTCTGGGTCTCCAGCAGCTTGTCGATAGAAGCCTTCATCGGCTCCAGCAGGTCCACTTTGATCTCCCTGAAGTAGCGCTGGATAGCCTCCTGCTGCTCCTGCGCCCACTGCATCCACGCTGCCTGGCCCCCGCCCAACGCCATCTTGCTCTTCTTCCCTCGCACTTTCTTTGGGTTCACCACCACTTTTTTAGTCGCCCCGCTCCTGGTCCAAGCCGTACACTGTCGGGGGAATATTGCAATCATCTTCCCGCACCGGGAAATTGGGGGCCCTGAAAAGAGCCCAAAAGTCCATTCCAAGCGGGAGCTGCCGAACGTGCGACTTAGCTCTGCATAGCCGCAACCGGAAGTACTGAGGAGTCATTTTAAACTCATTATAACCACAGCTACTAGACTCCTCAACGACTCCCCCTCGGACTGATCTGTTCCCTGTAAGACACGATTCCCGATTCCCTATGCTGCTCTTGCTCATGTTGTATTTGCTTTGTTTGGCCCTTGTTCCACACACTAGCCAATTACTTATTTGTCGATGTATTTTGTCAATTATTCTTTTTGTCTACTGTGTATGTCCCCTTGGCTGCAGAAAAATACTTTTCACTGTACTTCGGTACATGTGACAATAAATCAATCAATCATTCTTGGGTTATGGCTGTCGCCAGCACGGCCGTTGTTTTTCACCGTCCCTTGTTACTGTGGTGGTGGACCAGCTTTGTGAGCTACTGCCGAGTGGTGAAGTTGTTCCCACGCAGTGTTGGGTAAGGAATTCCAGGAGGTTGATCCAATGACCACATAGGAATGGCGATTAATGTCCAAGTCTAGACGCTGTGTGACTTGGAGGTAATGGTGTCCTGTGCACCTGCTGCCCTTTTCCATCTAGCTTGTGGAGCTCGGAGGTTTGGGAGGTGCTGACGACACATTGTAGTTGATATGTACTGTAGCTACGGTGCGCTGGGAATGGAGGGAGTGGATATTTCAGCTGGTGAATGAGATGCAGGTAGCTGCTTCCTAGTGCAAATACTCCATTCCCTTGAATTCATGTTTTTGCAGTCCAGTATACTGTGTGTTGCTCTGTGGTTTAATCCCCACCAAATACAACACATCCTTTTATATGGAATGCAGGCCTGATTTGCGTGAGGATTTTGTTAATGTTGGTTCAGTAATGTTCTTCTGCGTTTCCGTTTTAGGGCTGGGAGTTGGCTGTGACACCCAATGAGCTGTCGGACTGGGCGTTGGTAAAAGTGCAGTAAATCGAGCATCTGTTCTCGGCAGAGTAAAGAACTCCTGACCTAAGCAGAATGTTTCTTGGCCAACCAATGCAGTGTTTGCTAGGACTGCCTGTCCATTGATTGCCGAGCATTGAGAGAACCCGTGTGATGTTTTAACCCTTTCTTACAGCTGTGTTTGTGTTTTTTTGAGAGAATGAAATTTTTAAAATAGGCCCTCGTCATTGTTCAGATCTTGGTTTGAATTCAGTGCAGGTTGAGTCTCTGTCTTTCTGATTGGGGCTGTGCTCTATGTGAAATAATTTGTGTAGTCTCACCTCACTTTTTGTTAGGTTTGGGTGCGTGGTGTAGTCTTGTCAATTGCAGATCACACAAGTAGCTTGTACAGGAGAACATGTTCTTGATGTTGAAGCTGACTGAAGTGTGAGAGCTTGCACTGCATCTGCCCTGTAGCACTTGTTGAAACAAAATGGAACCAATGTGAGCATATAATCGAATTTTATAACAAAAAATAAAAATGTAGTCCAACAGGTTTGTTTGGAGTCACTAGCTTTCAGAGCATAGCTCCGAGTTTATCCACTCACCTGATGAAGGAGTTGCGCTCGAAAGCGAGTGACTCCAAACAAACGACCCACTCGTGTGTCCTGGTCAGGTGTGCCCTGTGCATCACTGTCAGTATATCAGACTCCGCTTTGCGCATGAGGAGATTGGTTTCAACTTTGACACCACACCAGCAAACCAGTTAAAACGTTCACGTTTGCGCATTGATGTTTTGTGCTGCCCACCTCCTTGATTCAGGATGCTTAGTTGCTGTTTGGATACGTTTTTACTTGGTGACTCTTTGTGTTTCCAAACTTTTTCTTCAAATTATTATATTTTCAAACTTATTGCTATATTTTAATAATTGATTGAGTGCAAAATTCGGGGTTATTTTGTTGGAAATACAACGTCGGACTTTGGTTCAAGAATTGATCCCCGATTTCTAACATTGCTCTTAGGGGAAATATCAGTTCAAGCTTGATGACGTTTCGACTGAAAATGTGGTTTTCAGGAACCAATTGTGTCGCAAGTCGCAGAACTGCCTGTCCAAATCGGGAAGTTAGTGTTCCCATGATGTCGCTGCTGTTTTCACCACTGATGGAAGTTGCAGGGCTTGGGAGGTGCTGTTAAAGTAAGGAAAGGGAGGGGGGGGGGGTCCCAGATTTCTGGCAAATTTTGTGTGACGAAGCGACCGCAACATTTTACTAGTGCGAGAGTCTCGAAGAAGGGGACATAGCTACAAGGTAAATGAAATGAAATGAAAATCGCTTATTGTCACAAGTAGGCTTCAAATGAAGTTACTGTGAAAAGCCCCTAGTCGCCACATTCCGCCGCCTGTTCGGGGAGGCTGGTACGGGGCGGTCATTTAAAACTGAGGTACATAGAAATTGCTTCTCGCAGAGGGTGGTGAATCTCTGGCATGTTCTGCCCCAGAGGGTGGTGGAGCCGGATCATCAGAACCATTTAAAGTGAAGATGGCTAAATATTTGATGGGTCAAGGCTATGGGGAAATGGCACAGGAAAGGAGTCGAGGCCAGCATGGATCAGCCATGATCGTGTTGAATAGCGGGCCAGGCTTGATGGGCCCCGTGGCCTACTGCTATTTCTTGCGTTCTTGTGTGTGACTTCACCCTGAACAAGCTGGCTTGAATTTTAAAGTTCTGACACCTCCATTCTGAATCCTTCCCCCAACCAGAGGAATACCACTTTACCCTATCAAATACTTTAATCATCGTCAACCCTTGAACTACATTACCTACTTAGTTAAGGGAATAGAATGCAAACTGACCTAATTTAACCCTCTAAGCCTGGTATTGTTCTGGTGAATCTGTATTACATCCCCTCGGAGACCAGTGTCCGCTTCCTGAGGTGTTTCTCTAATTCGGAGAACAGTTAAAATGGGTTAAGCAATGTGGCCTGTTTGCGAGACTATTCTATAAATAACAAGTCATTCAATGTTTTAACATCACTGCTAAACCCTGAGACTGTTCATTTACAAGCATGCGATGAAAGACTAGCAATGATCTTCTGGTCAATCCAGTTTATCCCACACAATTGGATTGATTGATTGATTGATCTATTGTCACATGTACCGATGTACAGTGAAAAGTATTTTTCTGGCCAAGGGAACGTACACAGTACGTACATAGTGGACAAAAAAAGAATAATCAGCAGAGTACATTGACAAATGGTATATCGACAAACCGTGATTGGTTCAGTGCGGAACAAGGGGCCAAACAAAGCAAATACATGAGCTAGAGCAGCATAGGGCGTCGTGAATAGTGTTCTTACAGGGAACAGATCAGTCCGAGGGGGAGTCGATGAGTCTTGTAGCTGTGGAGAAGAAGCTGTTCCTATGTCTGGATGTGAGTCTTCAGACTTCTGTATCTTCTACCTGATGGAAGGGTCTGGAAGAGGGCAAATCCTGAGTGGGAGGGTCCCTTGCAGCTCACTATGCAAAGCCAGATTTCTCTGCTCACTGTTCTGGTTTAAGATTGAACATAAAGTGAGGTGTCGCACGATCGGAGGCTGCTCACTGTTTTTTCCGGCCTGGACTGTCCACCCGCAAACCTCTTCAAACCGGGTACAGTAATCGGGCACATTAATCTGGCCTGCTTTACACTATGAACAGCTGCCAGTACTTCAGATACACAGCGGGACGTTCTGCAAGAGTTTCACAACAGTGGGCTGGAGCCACAGTGCCTAGAATAACCTCGTTTCTCATCACCTCTTTGCCCACACGGTGGGTGTTGCACTCGATTCTCATGGCACGTCTGTCAGCTGGGTCACTTTAACACCTCACTTTGAACAGGCCAACTATGAAAAGCTAAAACTAGAATAAAAGCTTTTCTGCTCTTGAGGCAGGATCAGAGGACAAAGGAAGGTTTGGGTGGTAAAGTTCACCTCCGTTTGCTCTTCCTGTCGGCTGGTAATGGGGCGGCAGTTACAATGCACCCTGGTTTCTTGCTGAGGGGAACACTGGCTGAGTGACAGCAGTGGAGGAGAATTTAAAATAAAATAACGGAGGCAAAGTTGCAATGTATGATTTTATTAAAAATACAAGTTCAATAGTAAAGAGGGCAATGCTGAAATAAGTGGAGGTCTCCGATTTCTTTCACATTTTTTTTTTTTTCTCCACAATAAACTTTACTATACAGATTCAGAAAAGTGAAACAATTTACAATATTGATCTTATTCTCTAACATTCATAATTAACAAGAGGTAAATATGCCGATATCGCTCTTGAATGTAGACGCCAAACTGCTGGCCAAGATCTTGGCTGCTAGAATTGAGGACTGTGTCCCTGGGGTGATAGGGGAGGATCAGACAGGCTTCGTTAAGGGCAGGCAATTGAACTCCAATGTACAGAGGCTCCTAAACATCATTATGATGCCCTCAGAGGGAGGGGAGGCAGAAGTAGTGGCGGCGATGGACGCAGAGAAAGCCTTTGACCGGGTGGAATGGGAGTACCTGTGGGAAACGCTAAGGAGGTTTGGATTCGGTGAGGGGTTCATAGGTTGGGTCCAGCTACTCTACCAGCCCCCATGGCAAGTGTGTGCACGAACAGGGTGAGGTCGGAATACTTTAGGCTCCACCGGGGGATGAGGCAGGGGTGCCCCCTCTCCCCGTTACTATTCGCCCTTACGATAGAGCCATTGGCCATAGCGCTGCGGGCTTCAAAGAACTGGCAGGGGCTGATCCGGGGAGGAGGAGCATCGGGTCTCGCTCCATGCGGATGATCTGCTCCTGTACATCTCGGACCCATTAGAGGGGATGGGGGAGGTCATGCAGATTTTGAGGGACTTTGGCAATTTTTCAGGGTACAAATTAAACGAGAAGAAAAGTGAGATGTTCATGATCCAAGCTAAGGGGCAGGGAAAGAGACTGGGAGAGCTTCCGCTGAAGACAGTGGAGAAAGGTTTCCGGTACCTAGGTATACAGGTGGCTCGAAAGTGGGATGTCCTCCGCAAGCTGAATTTATCCCGGCTAGTAGAGTAGATGGAGGGGGACTTCAAAAGGTGGGACATGCTCCCGCTATCTCTAGCGGGGAGGGTGCAGACCGTTAAGATGACGGTCCTCTCCAGATTTCTGTTCGTCTTCCAGTGCCTTCCCATCTTCATCCCTAAGTCCTTCTTTAAGCGGGTGAACAAGATCATCTTGGGCTCTGTATGGGCAAATAAGACCCCGTGAGTAAAGAGACTGTACCTAGAGCGCAGTCCGGGGGGGGGGGCTGGCCCTGCCGTATTTTTGCAGCTACTACTGGCCGGCTAATATAGCCATGATTAGGAAATGGGTATTGGAGGAGGGGTCGACGTGGGAGCGGTTAGAGGCAGCGTCATGTAAAGGTGCCAGCTTAGGGGCACTTGTAATGGCACCTCTGTCATCCTCGCCGGTCCACTACTCCTCAAGTCCAGTGGTGGTGGCGGCATTAAAAATCCGGGGTCAGTGGATTAGACACAGGAGGGTGGAGGGAGCCTCAGTCTGGACCCCGATACGCAACAATCACACATTTGTCCCGGGCAAGATAGACGGAGGGTTTCAAAGCTGGCATAGGGCAGGCATTAAAAGAATGGGGGACCTATTCATAGACGGGACCTTTCCCAGCCTGAAAGCGCTTGAGGAGAAATTCAGTTTGCCCCATGGAAACGCTTTCAGATACCTTCAGGTACGCGCCTTTCTGAAAAACCAGGTGGTGACATTTCCGTTGCTACCCCCACACAGGATACAAAATCGGGTGGTCTCCAGCACCTGGGTAGGGGAGGGGAAGATGTCGGACATCTACCAGGAACTTCAGGAGGCAGAGGAAGCCCCAGTGGGGGAACGTAAGGGCAAGTGGGAGGAGGAGCTAGGCTGGGAGCTGGATGAGGGCCTGTGGGCGGACGCCCTAAACAGGGTCAATTCCTCTTCATCGTGTGCCAGGTTTAGCTTAATCCAGTTTAAGGTGGTCCACCGGGCACACATGACGGCAACCAGGATGAGCAAGCTCTTTGGCATTGAGGATAAATGTGCGAGGTGTGCGGGAAGCCCAGCAGATCATGCCCATATGTTCTGGGCATGCCCGGCTCTTAAGGGATTCTAGCAGGGATTTGCTAAGGCAATGTCCAAGATCTTGTATACGCGGGTGGTGCCGAGTCCAGAGATAGCGATCTTTGGTGTGTCAGATGATCCGGGAGTTCAGGAGGCGAAGGAGGCCGACGTATTGGCCTTTGCCTCCCTGGTAGCCCGGAGACGGATCCTTTTAATGTGGAGGGACTCGAAGCCCCCGAGTGTGGAGACCTGGATTGGTGACATGGCTGGGTTTCTCAGCCTCGAGAAAATAAAGTTTGCCTTGAGAGGGTCCATGGCGGGGTTCTCTCGGAGGTGGCAGCCGTTCCTCGACTTTCTAGGAGAGCAGTGAGGGTCAGCAGCATCTCCTGATGGTTGAATCTCTTCTCCTCGAGCTCCGTCCAACTGGGTTCCTAAGGCTGCATTCCAATACTGGCACACAGGCACACCTCCAGCTCTTTCAGCCACACAGAGCAGAACACTGCTTAAAATCTCTCAACACCACCCTCTTCTTTCACATTCTTAAATGAACATAGTTTTAGCTCTTTTACAGACTGTGGAGGGGACTGCGTTGAATAAATAAACCCAGAGCGTTCCAACTTTGTGTTTAAAATTGGGATGAGGCACAGTGTTAGCACTGCTGCCTCACAGCTCCAGGGACCCGGGTTCAATTCCGGCCTCGGGTGACTTGTCTGGTTGGAGTCTGCATGTTCTCCCCATGTCTGCGTGGGTTTCCTCCGGGTGTTCCAGTTTCCACCCACAGTCCAAAGCTGTGCAGATTGGGTGGATTGGCCATGCTAAATTGCTCTAAGTGTCCAGGGTGGGATTACCGAGTCACGGGCATAGAGAGGAGGTGTGGACTTAAGTAGGGTGCTCTTTCCCAGGGCTAGCAGACTCGATGGGCCAAATGGCCTCCTGCACTAAATTCTATGATTCCATGAGTTCATTGCAAGGTAAACGTCATAATCCAGCTACAGGTGTCCCATTGTAACCAGTCCACTGAAGTCTTTCAACAGTATTCAAAATACCCGACTGTGTGGCGATTTCCTCAAAAAACCTTTCTTGTCGATTGAAATATTTCTACCATCTGCCTTGATTCTAAAGGTGTTAATTTTATAGCAGGAGCTTGCTCTTCATAGCATACTGGACATTCTCTTTTTAAAAAAATATATTTTATTAAAGTTTTCAAACACTATTTTCCCCCTTACAAATCAAATCAAAAAAAAATAAAAATACAAGTAATATGATAACTACAATATAACATTGTGTAACTAACATGGTAAACTAACCAAATAACACTAAGTAATACTACCCCCCAAAAACCCAAACAATTTACCCCCTCTCCCCCCCTCCCCTCCCCCTGGGTTGCTGCTGCTGGTCATCTATTTTCCCTCTAACCTTCCGCTAGGTAGTCGAGGAACGGTTGCCACCGCCTGGTGAACCCTTGAGCCGATCCTCTCAGCGCAAACTTTATCTGCTCCAGTTTTATGAACCCCGCCATATCGTTTATCCAGGCCTCCAGTCCGGGGGGTTTCGCTTCCTTCCACATGAGTAAAATCCTACGCCGGGCTACTAGGGACGCAAAGGCCACGACATCGGCCTCTTTCGCCTCCTGCACTCCCGGCACATCGCAACTCCAAATAAAGCTAACCCTCAGCCTGGTTTGACCCGGACCTTCACCACCTTCGAGATCACTCCCGTCACTCCCCTCCAATACCCCTCCAGTGCTGGACACAACCAAAACATATGTGTGTGGTTCGCCGGGCTTCCCCCGCACCTCCCACACTTGTCCTCCACTCCGAAGAACCTGCTCAACCTTGCTCCCGTTATGTGTGCTCTATGCAGCACCTTAAATTGGATCAGGCTAAGCCTGGCACACGAGGAAGAGGAATTTACCCTGCTTAGGGCATCAGCCCACAGACCCTCCTCAATCTCCTCCCCGAGCTCTTCTTCCCATTTTCCCTTCTGTTCGCCCACCAACTCCTCCCCCTCTTCTCTCATCTCCCGGTATATCTCTGACACTTTGCCCTCCCCGACCCACCCCTCCGAAAGCACTCTATCCTGGATCCCTTGTGTCGGGAGCAGCGGAAATTCCCTCACCTGTTGTCTTGTGAACGCCCTCACCTGCATATACCTAAAGAAATTTCCCCGGGGCAGCTTATACTTTTCCTCAAGCGCTCCCAAGCTCGCAAACGTCCCGTCTATAAATAAATCTCCCACTCTCCTGATTCCTACCCAGTGCCAGCTCTGGAATCCTCCGTCCAGCCTCCCTGGGGCAAACCTATGGTTGTTCCTGATCGGGGACCCCACCGAGGCTCCCAGCACACCCCTCTTGTCGCCTCCATTGCCTCCAGATACTTAATGTTGCCGCCACCACTGGGTTCGTGGTAAATTTCTTTGGTGAGAGCGGTAGTGGCGCCGTCACCAGCGCTTTTAAACTCGTCCCTTTACAGGACTTCATCGCCAATCTTTTCCACGCCGCTCCCTCTCCCTCTATCATCCATTTACGAATCATCGCCACATTGGCGGCCCAGTAGTAGTCGCCCAAATTCGGCAATGCCAGTCCCCCTCTGTCTCTACTACGTTGTAAGAACCCCCTCCTTACCCTCAGGACCTTCCCTGCCCACACGAAGCTCGTGATGCTCCGATCTATTTTTTTAAAAAAGGCCTTCGTGATCAGTATAGGGAGACATTGGAACACACATAGGAACCTCGGGAGGACCATCATCTTAATTGCCTGCACTCTGCCCGCCAGTGACAGCGGCTGCATGTCCCACCTTTTGAAATCCTCTTCCCTTTGTTCCACCAGTCGTGTCAGATTAAGTCTGTGTAAGGTTCCCCAGCTCCTGGCTATCTGAATCCCCAGGTATCGAAAGTGTCTTTCCACTCTCCTTAGCGGTAGGCCATCTATCCCTCTACTCTGGTCCCCAGGGTGTATCACAAAAAGCTCACTCTTTCCCATGTTAAGCCTATATCCCGAGAAATCTCCAAACTCCCTCAATATCTGCATGACCTCTGTCATCCCCCCCCCCCCCCACTGGGTCCGTCACATACAGCAGTAGGTCATCCGCGTAGAGTGACACTGTGTTCCTCTCCCCCTCTAATCACCCCTCTCCATTTTCTGGAGTCTCTCAGCGCTATGGCCAGTGGTTCAATTGCCAACGCGAACAGTAATGGGGACAGCGGGCATCCCTGTCTTGTTCCCCTGTATAGTCGAAAATACTCTGACCTTTGCCGACCTGTGACCACACTTGCCGTTGGGGCCCCATAGAGGAGTTTAACCCAGCTGACAAACCCGTCCCCGAACCTTCTCAGCACCTCCCATAGATACTCCCACTCCACCCTATCAAATGCCTTCTCTGCATCCATTGCCGCCACTATCTCTGCCTCCCCCCTCTACTGGGGGCATCATTATCACCCCTAATAGCCGTCGCACGTTGACATTTAGTTGTCTCCCCTTTACGAACCCTGTCTGGTCTTCGTGCACCACCCCCGGGACACAATCCTCTATCCTCGTTGCCAGCACCTTTGCTAGCAACTTGGCGTCCACATTTAGCAGTGAGATAGGCCTATAGGACCCACACTGCAGCGGATCTTTATCCCGCTTCAAGATTAGCGATATCGTCGCCTCCGACATTGTCGGGGGTAGGGTCCCCCCTTCTTTGGCCTTGTTAAAAGTCCTTACCAACAGCGGGGCCAACAAGTCCACATATTTTCTATAAAATTCCACCGGGAACCCATCTGGTCCCGGGGCCTTCCCTGCCTGCATATTCCCCAGCCCCTTGGTAACCTCGTCCACCCCAATTGGCGCCCCCAGGCCTTCCACCTCCTGCTCCTCCACCCTCGGGAACCTTAATTGGTCCAAAAACTGCCGCATCTCCTCTTTTCCCTCCGGGGGTTGGGACCTATAAAGTCTCTCGTCAAAGGTCTTAAACACCTCGTTTATCTTCCCTGCTCTCCGCACCATAGCTCCCTTTTCATCCCTAATTCCCCCTATCTCCCTCGCCGCTGTCCTCTTTCGCAGCTGATGGGCCATCAGGCACTCGCCTTTTCCCCATATTCATATCTCATCCCCTGTGCCTTCCTCCACTGTGCCTCCGCCCTCCTTGTGGTCAACAGGTCGAACTCCGTCTGGAGTCGTCGTCTCTCCCTGTATAGTCCTTCCTCCGGGGCCTCCGCGTATTCTTTATCAACCCTCAAAATCTCCCCCAGTAGTCTTTCCCTTTCCTTGGCCTCTATTTTCCCCTTGTGGGCCCTGATGGAGATCAGCTCTCCTCTGACCACCGCCTTTAGTGCTTCCCATACTACTCCCACTCGGACCTCCCCGTCGTCATTGGCCTCCAGGTATCTTTCGATACATCCCCGCACCCTTCCACAGACTCCCTCATCCGCCAGTAATCCCACATCCAGTCGCCAGAGTGAACGCTGCTCCCTCTCCTCTCCTCTCCTAGTTCCAGGTCCACCCAGTGTGGGGCATGATCTGAAACAGCTGTGGCTGAATACTCAGTTTCTTCCACCCTCGAGATCAGCGACCTTCCCAAAACAAAGAAATCTATCCGGGAATACACCTTGTGAACATGGGAGAAGAAGGAGAACTCTTTGGCCTTCGGCCTAACAAATCGCCACGGATCCACTCCCCCCATTTGGTCCATAAACCCCTTAAGCACCTTGGCCGCTGCCGGCCTTCTTCCAGTCCTAGATCTAGATCTATCTAACCCTGGGTCCAACACGGTGTTGAAGTCCTCCCCCATTATCAGGTTTCCTACCTCCAGGTCCGGGATACGTCCCAGCATCCGCTTCATGAATCCCGCATCATCCCAATTCGGGGCATATACGTTAACCAACACGACCTCCATTCCCTCCAGTCTGCCACTCACCATCACATATCTGCCTCCGCTATCTGCTACAATGTTCCTAGCTTCGAATGACACCCGTTTCCCCACCAGTATGGCCACCCCTCTGTTCTTTGCACCCAGCCCTGAGTGGAACACCTGTCCCACCCATCCTTTCCTTAACCTAACTTGGTCCGCCACCTTCAGGTGCGTCTCCTGAAGCATAGCCACGTCTGCCCTCAGTCCTTTCAAGTGCGCGAACACTCGGGCCCTTTTAATCGGCCCATTTAGGCCTCTCACGTTCCACGTGATCAGCCGAACTGGGGGGCTACCTGCCCCCATCCCGTGTCGACTAGCCATCACCCTCTCTAGGCCAGTCCCTCGTCCCGGTTCCGCGCACCCACCCGTTCCTACTGGGCATTCTCAAACCTGAATTTCAACCCATCGTATTTGAGGGACATATACTTAGCATAGCCCCCCTTGACTGGATATTTTCCAGATGCTAGATGTGTTGTCGACCGTGTGGCTGACAAGATATGTTTTCCATGAGTGTCTGTAATGCATCATCCAACACCCAGCAATGTTTGTCGACTGGCCTGGTCCTCTGGTTTTATTGCTGTGTTTGATTGTGCAGACTGGAGTTGCACTTTGTTTTGCTGTTCCTTGCTGAGATAACCTGCCTGTGGTACCTCGGGGCCCTGGTGAACTATGGCACATTACTTAGATGGCCATTTTAGAAACACGAGATTAATTGGAGGAAAGTGCAATTGAGCAAATGGGACCATTCTGTAATTTAAAAACTAACTAGCCAGGCTCAAAACGTTTGATGTTTAGTAGCTTGATGCAAATTGGTAGACAACATATCGAACTTATATGTATTTCAAGTCCTACAGTAAGAAAAGAGAGGGCCTGCACGTACACGTTCAGCCAATTAATTGCTTTTGCTATGGTCACGTCGAATAGCTAAGTACAACAAGTTTCAACAGGGAATGATCCATGAACAAATTGTTCTGTTTTTAATGGTGTTAGTTTAGGAATGTGCGGTGAATTTCCCAGCCCTTCTTTGAATAGTACAATGGGAAAACTTGCACCTACTTAAACGGGCCTGGATTTGGCAACTCATTCGGAAGATAGCATCTAAAACAGTGCAGCACTCCATCCATATGGCTCTATTTTAAATGCTGAAATTCTGATTGTTGCTTTGAATCCAGACCCTTCAAACAGCTGTCTGTGTACCCACAATGTGTCATAGTTCCTTCATAAATTTCTAATAATGCTGTTTGTTGCCTTTCCAGGAATGGCGTTAACGTAGAGGGAGCGACACACAAACAAGTTGTGGACCTGATTCGGGCTGGAGATCGCGAGTTGATTCTCACCGTGCTGTCTGTTCCACAACAAGAAGCCGACCGGCTCGATCCAGGTGATGACTCCTCCGGGAATATCTACTACGACTACAGCGAGAAGCGGGCGGTGCCGATCTCTATCCCTGGCTACAAACATGTTGAGCGGAATGGGGAGAAATTTGTGGTGAGTAATTGGATCATCAACCTGGTTTGTCATTCCTATTGAGAAGGGTTCCAAACGAATGCTTAGTGCCTGTGTTCACTCGTGAGAGGGACGATGTGGGTATAGAAATTGGGGAGAAGGATTGTGATAAAAGTTTTAAAAATTAACACCGAGGAAGCTCGGACTGGTCTGGCAGGCTTAAAAGTAGATAAATCTCCGGGGCCAGATAAAATATACTCCAGGCTGTTGTGAGGCAAGGGAGGAAATAGCAGGGATGCTAGCAATTTTCAATTCCTCTCTGGCCACAGGAAAAGTGCTGGCGGACTGGAGGATAGCCAATGCGGTGCCATTATTCAGGAAGGGAGGAAGGGATAAACTAGGAAACTACAGGTCAGTCAGTCTAACCTCAGTGGTGGGGAAACTATTGGAAGCAATTCTGAAAGACAGAAATAATCTGCATTTGGAGAGCACAGTCTTACAACCCAGGTTAAAGTCCAACAGGTTTGTGTGATTTGAAACTAATTGTGTGATTTGAAATTAAAGGGGCTGTTTAGCACTGGGCTAAATCGCTGGCTTTGAAAGCAGACCAAGGCAGGCCAGCAGCACGGTTCAATTCCCGTGCCAGCCTCCCCGAACAGGTGCCGGAATGTGGCGACCAGGGGCTTTTTACAGTAACTTCATTGAAGCCTACTTGTGACAATAAGCGATTTTCATTTCATTTCATTTTCAACTTGGTGTTGTAAGACTTCTTACTATGCTCACCCCAGTCCAACGCCGCCATCTCCACCTCATTTGGAGAGGCAGGGATGAATCGAAAACAGCATGGTTTTGTTAAGGGGAGGTCATGTCTGGTCAACTTGATTGAATTTTTCGAAGAGGTGACCAGATGTGTAGATGAGGGCAATGCATTTGAAGTAGCCTACTTGGACTTCAGAAAGACTTAATAAGGTCCCACATGGGAGACTGATGGCGAAGGTAAGAGCGCATGGGATCCAAGGAGATTTGGCAAATTGGATCCAGAATTGGCTGGGTGGCAGGAAGCAGATGGTGATGGTCGAGGAGTATTTTTCTGACTGGAAGCCTGTGTTCAGTGGGGTCCCGCAGGGATCAGTATTGGGATCTTGCTGTTTGTGGTTTGTATAAATGATTTAGACATAAATGTGGCAAGATTTGCGGATGATACAAAAATTGTTGGGGTGGTAAATAATGAGGATGATGGCCTTCAATTACAGGAGGATAAAGACGGGCTGATCAATAAGAAATGGTATTCAGTCTGGATAAGTGTGAGATGATACACTTGGGCAGGACAAACAAGGCAAGGAAATATATGATAAATGGCAGGACCCTGGGAAGTACCAAGGATCAGAGGGAACTTGGTGTGCATGTACACTGGTCCCTTAAGGTAGTAGAGCAGGTAGATACAGTGGTTAAGAGTGCATACGGTATACTTGGCTTTTTTAGCCGAGGCACAGAGTTTAAGAGCAGGGAGGTTATGCTGGAACTGTGTAAAACGTTGGTTCGGCCACAGCTACAGTATTGTGTGCAGTTTGGAAATCCACATTATGGGAGGGATGTGATAGCCACTGGAAAGGGTGCAGAGGAGATTTACCAGGATGTTGCCTGGGCTGGAGAGTTTCAGATATGATGAGAGATCCATACTGGGGTTGTTTTCCTTGGAGCAGAGGAAACTGAGGGGGGTTATGAGGGGCATAGATAGAGTGGACAGGGAGACACTTTTCCCATTGGTGCATGGATCAATGACCAGTGGGCATGGATTTAAGGTAAAGGGCAGGAGGTACGGAGGGATGTGAGGAAAAACCTTTTCATCCAGAGGGTGGTGGATGTCTGGAGCCCACTGCCTGAAAGAGTGATGGATGCAAATACCCACATAACACTGAAGAAGTATTTAGATGTGGACTTGCGATGTCAAGGCATACAAGGCTATGTGCCAAGTGCTGGAGAATGAGATTAGGATAGTTAGGTGGTTGTTTTTTTTGACTGAAGCAGATGCGATGGGCCAGAAGGGCCTTTTCTGTAAACCCGCTGACACTAAGTCCACCAGTAGATGTGATCTCTCCATGTTGTATATTTAACACAGAAAGCTAAGCATTGCTGGCAAATGCCAGTTAATGGTATTTTAGTGCAGATGATTTGCTAACAAACTGAAGTCTGGGCGCAGCCTTTCTGTTTACTTTTGTGGTCTGGGCATTGCTGGCAAGGCTACATTTAATGCCCGTCCTGAGTTGCCTGAAGGGTACCCGAGGTGTGAGGACTGGAATAAAATGTAATCCTGACCAGGCCGGGTGTTAAGTGAGCCAATTAACAAGACGAGAACTTCTTTATATAGCCACTTTCACAATCTCCGGACTACCCAATCTACATTACTTTTTGAGGTGTTGCAATGGAGGAGGAAACGCAACAGCCAATTTGTGCACCGGAAACACCCCCACTATTGCATAATAACTCAGCTCTCGTTTTGTTCTGGTCTTGTCTTACCAGATTTGTTTTGGTCGATTTCGCAACACACTGTGACCGAAGTTGAAGCCATGGCGTCCATTGTTAACCCGCAGCTTCATGAATGCTGCGATTATTAACCATCTGCTGAGTGAGCTTTTGTGGGCCATTGTGTTACTCATCAGCACCCAACTAATTGATGGTTGTTGAGCACTTGTCTTCTTGATGTGTTTATATTTCTACCATGCTCATGCAGAGTGATACTGTAGAAGCAGACACCCAAAGTAGAAGTAGGAGGAGGCCATTTGGCCCTTCGAGCCTACTCCACCATTCATCATCATGGCTGATCATCAAGTTCAATACCCTGATCTTACCTTTCCCCCCCATATCCCTTGATCCCTTTAGCCCCAAGAGCTACAATCTTGAATTCACACACATTGGCCTCAACTACTTTCTGTGGTAGTGAATTCCACAGATTCACCATTTTCTGGGTGAAGAAATTTTCCCTCGCCTCAGTCCTATATTCTCAAACTTTGACCCCTAGTTCTGGACTCACCCACCATTGGGAACATTCTTTCTGAACCTACCCTGTCTAATCCTGTAAGAATTTTATAAGTTTCTATGAGATCCCCTCTCACTCTTCTAAACTCCAATAAGTATAATCCTAACTGATTTAATCTCTCCTCATACGTCAGTCCCACCATCCCAGGAACAGCCTGGTAAACCTTCACCGCACTTCCTCCACAGCAAGAACATTGGGGCAGCACGGTAGCATTGTGGTTAGCACAATTGCTTCACAGCTCCAGGGTCCCAGGTTCGATTCCGGCTTGGGTCACTGTCTGTGCAGAATCTGCACATCCTCCCCGTGTGTGCGTGGGTTTCCTCCGGGTGCTCCGGTTTCTTCCCACAGTCCAAAGATGTGCAGGTTAGGTGGATTGGCCATGATAAATTGCCCTGAGTGTTCAAAATTGCCCTTAGTATTGGGTGGGGTTACTGGGTTATGGGGATCGGGTGGAGATGTTGACCTTGCGTAGGGCGCTCTTTCCAAGAGCCGGTGCAGTCTCGATGGGCCGAATGGCGGCCTCCTGCACTGTAAATTCAATGTTAATCTGTTAATCCTTCCTCATATAAGGACACCAAAATTGTACCAAATATTCCAAGTGTGGCCTCACCAACGCCCTATACAATTGCAGATAAACATCCCTATTCCGATACTCATCCTCTCGCTATGAAGGCCAACGTACCATTTGCCTTTTTTTACTGCCTGCTGTACCTGCGTGCACTCACTTTCAGCAACTGATGCAGGAGTACACCTCAGTCTTGCTGAGTATCCACCCCTCAATTTACACCCATTCAGGTAATAATCTGCCTTCCTATTTTTGCTACCAAAGTGGATAACCTCACATTTATCCACATTTATACTGCATCTGCCATGCATATGCCCACTCACTCAGCCTTTCCAAATCACACTGAAGCACCTCTGCATCCTCTTCACAGCTCACCTTCCCACCCAGGTTTGTATCATCTGCATATTTGGAGACAATACATTTAGTTCCCTCGTCCAAATCATTAATATATAATGTGAACAGTTGGGATCCTAGCACTAATTCTTGTGGTATCCTGCTAGTCACTACCTGCCATTCAGGCAAAGGCCCATTTATTCTTTGCTCCCTGTCTGCTAACCAGCTTTTTATCCATCTCAAGACACTACCCGTAATTTCCACAGTCTTTAACTTTACGTAGTAATCTGCTGTGTGAGACCTTGTCGAAGTCACATTTCCTGAAAGTCTAAATAAACCACATCCACTGGCTCCCCCGATCAACTCTGCTAGTTACATCCTCAAAGAATCCCAGCAAACTTGCCAAGCGTGACTTCCCTTCCGTAAATCCATGCTGATTTTGCCTTCTTATACCGCTGTGAACGGCACGGTCACACAGTGGTTAGCACGGTTGCTTCACAAACCCACCATCCCAGGTTCGATTCCAAGATTGGGTCACTGTGCGGAGTCTGCACATTCTCCCCGTGTCTGCGTGGGTTTCCTCTGGGTGCTCCGGTTTCCCTCCACAAGTCCCGAAAGGCGTGCTGTTGGGTGAATTGGACATTCTGAATTCTCCCTCGGTGTACCCGAACAGGCACCGGAATGTGGCGACTAGGGAATTTTCACAGTAATTTAATTGTTTTAATGTAAGCCGACTTGTGACAATAATAGAGATTTTTCAATGCTGTGCTATGGAATCCTTGATAATGCATTCGAGCAGCTTCCATACTACTGACGTTAAATCTATAGTTTTGTTTTCTCTCTACCTTCTTTTTTGAATAGTGGGCCTACATAAGCTAGTCTCCAACCTGCAGGAATCATTCCAGAGTCCAAATAATTTTGGAAAATGACCACCAATGGATCTACTATTGGATAGTAGAAGTCCTTGCATTGTGCAAGATCCAACACCTGGTTTTCTCTTGGGGTCCTCACATAAGAACTAGGAGCAGGAGTAGGCCATCTGGCCCCTCGAGCCTGCTCCGCCATTCAATGAGATCATGGCTGATCTTTTGTGGACTCAGCTCCACTTTCCGGCCTGAACGCCATAACCCTTAATCGCTTTATTCTTCAAAAAACTATCTATCTTTATCTTGAAAACATTTAATGAAGGAGCCTCTACTGCTTCACTGGCAAGGAATTCCATAGATTCACAACCCTTTGGGTGAAGAAGTTCCTCCTAAACTCAGACCTAAATTTACTTCCCCTTATTTTGAGGCTATGCCCCCTAGATCTACTTTCACCCGCCAGTGGAAACAACCTGCCTGCATCTATCCTATCTAGTCCCTTCATAATTTTATATGTTTCTATAAGATCCCCCCTCATCCTTCTAAATTCCAACGAGTACAGTCCCAGTCTACTCAACCTCTCCTCGTAATCCAACCCCTTCCGCTCTGCGATTAACCTAGTGAATCTCCTCTGCACACCCTCCAGCGCCAGTATGTCCTTTCTCAAGTAAGGAGACCAAAACTGAACACAATACTCCAGGTGTGGCCTCACGAACACCTTATACAATTGCAGCATAACCTCCCTAGTCTTAAACTCCATCCCTCTAGCAATGAAGGACAAAATTCCATTCGCCTTCTTAATCACCTGTTGCACCTGTAAGCCAACCTTTTGCGACTCGTGCACTAGCACACCCAGGTCTCTCTGCACAGCAGCATGTTTTAACATTTTATCATTTTGATCAGTTCTGGGTCCTCTGCTGTTTGTGATTTTCATTAATGACTTGGATGAGGGAGTTGAAGGGTGGGTCAGATAGGATGCAGAGCTGGGCTGAGAAGTGGCAGATGGAGTTTAACCCTGAAAAGTGTGAGGTTGTCCATTTTGGAAGGACAAATATGAATGCGGAATATAGGGTTAACGGTAGAGTTCTTGGCAATGTGGAGGAGCAGAGAGATCTTGGGGTCTATGTTCATACATCTTTGAAAGTTGCCACTCAAGTGGATAGAGCTGTGAAGAAGGCCTATGGTGTGCTCGCGTTCATTAACAGAGGGATTGAATTTAAGAGCCGTGAGGTGATGATGCAGCTGTACAAAACTTTGGTAAGGCCACATTTGGAGTACTGTGTACAGTTCTGGTCGACTCATTTTAGGAAGGATGTGGAAGCTCTGGAAAAGGTGCAAAGAAGATTTACCAGGATGTTGCCTGGAATGGAGAGTAGGTCTTACGAGGAAAGGTTGAGGGTGCTAGGCCTTTTCTCATTAGAGCGGAGAAGGATGAGGGGCGACTTGATAGAGGTTTATAAGATGATCAGGGGAATAGATCGAGTAGACAGTCAAAGACTTTTTCCCCGGGTGGAACACACCATTACAAGGGGACATAAATTTAAGGTGAAAGGTGGAAGATATAGGAGGGATATCAGAGGTAGGTTCTTTACCCAGAGAGTAGTGGGGGCATGGAATGCACTGCCTGTGGAAGTAGTTGAGTCGGAAACATTAGGGACCTTCAAGCAGCTACTGGATAGGTACATGGATGACGGTAAAATGATATAGTGTAGATTTATTTGTTCTTAAGGGCAGCACGGTAGCATTGTGGATAGCGCAATTGCTTCACAGCTCCATGGTCCCAGGTTCGATTCCGGCTTGGGTCATTGTCTGTGCGGAGTCTGCACGTCCTCCCCGTGTCTGCGTGGGTTTCCTCCGGGTGCTCCGGTTTCCTCCCACAGTCCAAAGATGTGCGGGTTAGGTGAATTGGCCAATGATAAATTGCCCTTAATGTCCAAATTGCCCTTGGTGTTGGGTGGAGGTGTTGAGTTTGGGTAGGGTGCTCTTTGCAAGAGCTGGTGCAGACTCAAAGGGCCGAATGGCCTCCTTCTGCACTGTAAATTCAATGATAATCTATGATTAATCTAGGACAAAGGTTCGGCACAACATCGTGGGCCGAAGGGCCTGTTCTGTGCTGTATTTTCTATGTTCTATGTTCTAAATAATAATCCCTTTTGCTGTTATTCCTACCAAAATGGATAACCTCACATTTGTCAACATTGTATTCCATCTGCCAGATGCTAGCCCATTCACTTAGCCTATCCAAATCCCTCTGCAGACTTCCAGTATCCTCTGCACTTTTTGCTTTACCACTCGTATTAGTGTCGTCTGCAAACTTGGACACATTGCCCTTGGTCCCCAACTCCAAATCATCTATGTAAATTGTGAACACTGTTCTCACTGTTAAGATTGCTACGAATGTGACACCTTGGCCACTTCAGAGTGCAAGAAAAATAGGTAGCAGAAGGGGAAAAGGGGTCAGGCCTTTCAGAAACTCTTTAAAAGTAGGGAGGGTTTTTTGGGATAGATGTAACATTGACTCTAGAAGCATGCGGCAGTTTAGGAAAACTATTTTATGGGATGTGCACATTGCCGGCCAGACTGACATTTCTTTGCCCATCCCTAATTGCCCCTCGAAGGTGATGGTGAGCTGCCGCCTTAAACTGCTATAGTCCCTGTAGAGTAGGCACGCGTACAGTGCTGTCATAGAGGGAGTTCTAGGATTTTGACCCAGCGACAGTGAAGGAGCGGAGATATAGTTCAAGTCAGGATGGTGAGTGGCTCGGAGGGGGAACTTCCACCCCCTTACAAAGTGAGTGCGTGCAGGTACAGCAGGCAGTAAAAAAGGCAATTGGTGCGTTGGCCTTGATAGCAATATCGGAATAGGGATGTTTTACTGCAGTTGTATAGGGCGTTGGTGAGGCCACTCCTGGAATATTGTGTTCAATTTTGGTGTCCTTATCTGAGGAAGGATGTTCTTGTTATAGAGGGAAAATGTAGGTGGTGTTTCCACATATTTGCTGCCCGTGTCCTTCTGGGTGGTCGAGGTCACCGGTTCGGAAGGTGCTGAATTAATTGAGTTTCCTTATGTTTGAAGAAAGAAATGATTTTATATATGATCTCGGGATGTCCCAAACTGCTTTACAATGCAATACGATGTGTTGAAGTGCAGTCACAGTTGTAATGTAGTAAAGTGTGGCAGCCAGTGTACACTGCAAGATCTCTCAAACAACCATGATATATGTAACCAGACAATGTATCTATTTCATGATGCTTGAGAAATAAACAGCGGGCGAGCTCCCCTGCTGCACTTTGTCAGAATGTAATTTACAAAGGGCAGATATGCCTTCCCCAAGTGCTGCACTGGTGTGTCAGCCTGGATTACGTGCTCCAGTGACGGGTGTAGGATTTCATCCCATGACCTGTCGGGCGGCACGGCGGCGCAGTGGCTAGCACTGCTCCCTCACAGTGCTGAGGACCTGGTCACTGTCAGTGTGGAGTTTGCAAATTCTCCCAGTGTCTGCTTGGGCCTCACCCCCCACAACCTAAAGATGTGGGGAGGTGGTGGTGTAGTGGTATTGTCACTGGACTAGTAAACCAGAGAGCAGAAGTCATGCTCTGGGGACCCGGGTTCAAATCCCGCCACTGCGGATGGTGAAATTTGAATTCAATAAAAATCTGGAATTAACAGTCTAATGGTGACCATGAAATATTGTTGATTGTCGTAAAAACCCATCGGGTTCACTAATGCCCTTTAGGGAAGGAAATCTACCGTCCTTACCTGGTCTGGCCTACATGTGACTCCAGACCCACCGCAATGTGGTTGACTCTTAATTGCCCCTTCAAGGGCAACTAAGGATGGGCAATAAATGCTGGCACAGCCTGCGACGCCCATGTCCCATAAACAAATACAAAAAAATGAGGATAGGTGGATTGCCCCTTAATTAGGGGATAAAAAATTCTGTACTCTAAATTTATTTTTAAAAAATACTTGGGCCTATTTGCTGTGCGTCATATTTAAAATAAGTGAAAATATGAAATATTTAAAAGATGTTTCTTTGAATTGTGGCAACAATCTCCAGCCTGCTAATGCTGCTTTGTTTTCAGGTATTCAACATTTACATGGCTGGACGCCAGCTCTGCTCTCGTCGCTTCCGTGAATTCACTATCCTTCACCAGAACCTGAAGAGGGAATTTTCTGACTTCCATTTCCCGAAACTCCCGAGGAAGTGGCCCTTTTCACTGTCTGAGCAGCAGCTGGATGCCAGGCGGCGGGGCCTGGAAGAGTATCTCGAGAAAGGTGAGCTTGGCACACACTGCCTAGTGCAAGTCCCGCTGGTATTTGTACAAAGCCCCCTTACCGCAGTGAAACCGATCACAGCCTTTCAGAGGCCGATGATGAGCGTGCGACAGGAGTTGTAGTTGGAAAAGATGTGTGAATGCATGGCTAAGGCATAAGCATGGTCCTGGTTAAGTAAATTCAGTGTTTTTTCATATTATGAACTTAATTTGGATTCTGTATGTTGCAGTGATTTGTGGTTCATTATGATTGCGGCTTGTGTGTTTAAACCTGAACACATGTATTGGTAGGTTTCAACTATGTACAGTTCCAGTATGGTCTTGCATGGAGCTATTCCATCCAGGCACACTGCTTGCCAAGTTCAGTTCTCAGCTGTTCTCTGACCATGTAACTACATACATCACACTGTGGGCGGTGCCACTCTCTAGTCTAACGTTAACCCTTGCTCTGCCCAGCACCGTTGCATTATAATGCACATGGGCACATTTCATCACTGTGTGGGAGGCGGTGCACCAATTAGGACACGGGTCAAGAGAAATTGACATTCTGCTTGCAGTGAAAGAAACCATGCTGGATGCAAATCTTCACTCTTAAAAGCCTGCCTCTTTTGGGTTTCTGAAATAAAAACTAAGTGCTGGAAAACCCCCAGTCTGGCAGCATCTGTGGAGCGAGAAACACCGTTAATGTTAACTGTTTCTCTCTCCACAGATGACTGCCAGACCTGACACTTGCAATTTTAATTTCAGATTGCCGGCATTTGAAGTATTTTGCTTTTATCTTTTTTTAAATGTACCTGCTTTAGTGCTTCTTGCTGCCAAATACCTATTACTGGGACTGACTACCAGCATTGAAGTTGGTGTTTCATTGGACTGTTCGAGTGGTGTCGGCTATGGCTCAATGGTAAAACACGCTCTCCTCTGGGTCAGGTGGCCATGGGCCAAACCTCACTCCAGAGACTTGAGCAGATAATTGAGACTGACACTGCATCGCAGTACCAAAGGAGTGTTGCACTGTCTCCTGACCAATACCTATCCTCGTAGCTAACGACACCAAAAACAGATTGTCTGCTCAATTAACCCACAACATGTGGGACCTTGTTATATGCAAACTGGCTGTTGTGCTTCCTTAATTAAAACCATGAATACACTTCGAAAAGTGCTTTGGCTAAGAACTTTGGAATGTCCTGAGGGTCGGGGGAAGGCACTTTATAAATGCAGACTTTATTTGCGTAGGTGGTAGTGAGGTAAGTGATTTTGAGGCTTACTCTGGTTTGTGCAATGTGACTCCTTGGTTTGTGATGCAGAACAAGGCCAGCAGCGCGGGTTCAATTCCCGTACCAGCTGGGAATTCTGAATTCTCCCTCTGTGTACCCGAACAGGCGCTGGAATGTGGCAACTAGGGGATTTTCACAGTAACTTCATTGCAGTGTTAATGTAAGCCTACTTGTGACAATAAAGATTATTTATTGGTAATTTGGAAAGCTGATGAGTTCAGTGTCTTGTTGGTGCCTGTTTCCACTCGCATTTGTATGTTAACTGCCCCTCTCTATGGCTTTCTCATTGACACCAATAATTTCATTTACTAGTTACATTCTTCTCTCAATATTCATTGCTGGAGCTGACCCACTAATTCATTTTTTAATAACCCCTCACAAAGGGCTCTTTGTCCATCTTATTGGGCAACTACTCTGAAGCAAGCTGGTGATTCAATGGTGCATCTTTCAGAAATTGCTGCTGTTAGTTTGATTGTAGCATTTGATTGAAATAGATTTGAATAAAGCTTGACTGGCTTGCGTTTGAGTGGCTGTGTGCAGCTTGAGGGGTGTAGTTTGGGAGTAATTATGCCCCCCTGAAAGACCTTTTTTCCTGTCAGGGCTGTTTGTGGATGGTTCAGCGAAGGCAACCCGGCTGTTAACAGCCACAAAGAATGGCAAATAAGATCCGCCCCCGTCTTCCGGAGATCCAGAGAAGTTGGATCTCTTAGGCCAAAGAAGCGGGGGCAGTGAAGCTGGGATAAGGACAAATTGAATGGGCTCCTTGAGGGACAGCAGAGGGACCCACGGATTTCAGCCGAAAAGTACGTGACTTGGGAATCGTTGACCCGAGGGCAGACAGAGCCCCTCAATTTAACATTTTATCCAGAAGATTGAACCTTTGTGCAACATTCCTTTAGTGCACCTTCAGAGAGCAGCTGCAACAATGGTGGGTTGTGAAGGAAAGAGGGTCTGCGTTTCCCCCCCAACTTATTCATAGGATGTGTGTGTCGCTAACAAGACCAGCAGTTGTTGGCTATTCTCAATTTCCCTTGAGAGGATGATGATTGCACTGCTGCAGTCCATGTGGTATTGGTGCACCCATGGTGTTGCTAAGTCGAGTGTTCCAGGATTTTAGCACAGCACCAGTGAAGGAATGGCAATGTACTTTTCATTCAGGGTGGTGTGTAACTTGGAGGGGATCTTGCAGGCGGTGGTGTTCCCATGCATCTCCTGCCCTTGCCGTCCTCCGTGGCAGAGGTTGTGGATTTGGAAGATGCTGTCAAAAGAACCTTGGTGAGTTGCTGCAGTGCACCGTGTATATGGTACTCACGGCTGCTGCTATACACCGATGGCGGATGGGGTGAAGATCAAGTGGGTTACTTTTTCCAGGATGTGGCCGAGCTTCTTGAATGTTGGGGCTGCACTTATTCAGACATGAATGGAAAGGGCTGAGGGGAGCCTGCAACTGGTACAAAGGGCAATGTTACATTGAGCAGTGCCTCACAACCTAACCGTGAAAGAGAATGGCAGATTAAAAGGTGGATTAAAGAAGACTGCAAGGGAATAGACAGAAAGACAGTTACTGCAAGAGATTGTTTCTGGATTTTTCCAGTGCCATGGGACATCGGCTGTGTTATCCATTGTGCGTTAGCTGATACGCTTGTGAATAGTGCCACAGGATGTTACTGTGGCAGTTTTGTAAAGATGATATTTGAGAGAGATTTTGGCTTTGGACAGCTTCTGTCAATCTGCTAACAGGCTGACCCTGTCCTGCCTGGGGAAGTGACCATTGAAAGGTCTCTTTATATCAACTGTGGTGCTGTGCCAAAGAGACCATGTGAAGGACCCGTCATCAGTACTCATTCTGAAAGACAGCAGTTTCCTTGCTGTGAATGCGTGTGTTTGTCTCGATATTATCAGGGGACTTGTGGGGAGTGTTGATGTTATCGGGGTACTAGCTGGGAGAAAATGCAAAGAATAATTTGGATGAGATTTGACTTGAAGTAACTGTATCCTTCCCTAATGACTGTACAAAATAATTCTTCAGCTTGCCTAAGAATGCCATACACCATTTTTAAAGTGCTCTATTTTATGCTGCTATTGAGTCCATGGTGCACTATGCTTGGGTCTAATTCGTTATATCTTAACAAGTTAACACTGACAAAGCTGTTCTTCTTCATGTGTTTTTCTCGTTGAGGTCTGAGCTCCTCTGCTGATATCAAGCCTTTAGTTGGTGCCAGTGTCACGGGAGGATTTGCAATAGGCTTTAATTTTAATGCTGTTTTTCTTTCCTATTTTAATTTTGCACCTTGCCTTCCGAGGTGTTCTCTCCAGACCCCTGTTAGAATAGATCACGAGCTATGCTACCCAATTATTCTATGTTCCCCTCTTCTCTGTGCAGCAAGCTGGCTGGCTGGGGAGTCTGAGGCCTGAAGCTGCCCATTCTGTGCCTCCGTGCACAAAACCAACGTTGCAGTTTTATCTGCACCAAAGATAAACGAGACCGAGCATTGTGATTTGCATGGAGCAAGACTCTTGAAACTGTTGTGACTGAAGCTGCACTGTGTTGCTGGTGGCATTTAAATTCAGGTGATAAAATCTGGAATATAAAGCTACTCTCAGTAATGGTGACCATGAAGCTATCATGGGTTGTCGTAAAAACCTTATCTGGTTCATTATGTCCTTTAGGGA
Organism: Scyliorhinus torazame; assembly: GCF_047496885.1. Taxonomy (NCBI): domain Eukaryota; kingdom Metazoa; phylum Chordata; class Chondrichthyes; order Carcharhiniformes; family Scyliorhinidae; genus Scyliorhinus; species Scyliorhinus torazame. Next base: position 27,613,899 of record NC_092736.1, on the reverse strand, counting down.
AGGAAATCTGTGATTGTTACCTTGTCTGGCCCACATCCAGACCCACAGCAATGTGGTTGACTCTTAACTGCCCTCTGAAATGGCCTAGGAAACCACTCGGTTCAAGGACAGTAAATGCTGGCCGTGCCAGCAACAACAACAGCCCATGGAAGAAAAAAGAAATAAAATTTACACCAGTAATAGTGCAAATTACGCCATGAGGGTTAAGATGATTTGATGGCATTCTCCATGCCTACCTATTTCCTTTGCAAGCTGAATCCAGACATAACCCTGAACTAGAACTCAGCTATTCAAGCATGATGACCGGAATCGCGTATGGAACCCTCTTCTCGGAAAAAACTTGAGGGAAAGGATTGGAGGAGGTTGTAGAGTCGGTTGAAAATTAAATTGAGATTGATTGATTTTTGTAGACAATGGTATTGAGGGTTCTGGAACCCAGCTTACTGGATGTGCTGTGGTGCCAACCAGCCGTGATGTACAGGTAATTGAATGGCGGGAAGACTCAAGAGGCTGAATGGCCTCCTCCTGTTCCTGTGTTCTGAATGGAGAACTACAGAAGTACGCATCCAAATGCTCCGAAATAATTCAGATCGGGCCTATTTATGGCAGAGGAACTTGTGAAATCCCAAATAATCCCATTGCTATCAATTCTAAAAGACCATTCTTTGGGTTATCAAGCCACAAACATCTAATCTGCTGCAATGCAATCCCCTGGAGATTTTGTGAAATTGCACAGCTTAAAGCACAGGGGAGTGAAGGCCACTGAAATAACTCTGATCTAGTATTCCATGCAACTCTCTGGGAAACAGAGGAAACATGCTGCAATTGGAGATGTGAGGGCATGCTCTGTTTTTCATGTGAAGGTGGATGCGACTCATGGAGCAATCCCTCTGGCAGGGGAAGTTTGCTCACTCAGTGCTTCCATCAGTGGTTTGATGAATGGCGTTGTCAGGGACTGCAAGCCTTTCTGAAGTTTCTGGTGCCCTGTTTTGCAAATGATATTGTGTTGAGACACGCTCTTCCAGTCCCAATGGAGAAGGATATTCAAAGGGAGTTTAAGGCTGTGATGTAGCTTAAAATATGGAGCCTCCGTGTTATTATTTTTTAATTTTCATGGGATGTGGCCGTAGCTGACTAATTAGTGGTGATAGGACGATGGTGAGCTGCCACCTTGAACTGCTGCAGTCCATGTGGTGTAGGTCCACCCAGAGTGCTGTTCCTAGGTTGATGCTGGGTGGCCCGTCTGGTTTTATTCCCGCCAAGACTTTGTAGCAGTTTGATACAACTGAGTCACTTGCTCGGCCATTCCAGAGTCAACCACATTGCTGTGGGTCTGGAGTCACATGTAGGCCAGACAGGTAAAGACAGCAGATTTCTCTCCCTAAAGGGCATTAGTGAACCACATGGGGTTTTAGCGCAATCGACAATGGTTTCATGGTCAATATTACTGAGAATAGCTTTTAATTCCAGAATTTAAATTTAAATTCCGCCTGCTGCTCTGCTGGGATTTGAACCTGTTGCTCCAGAGCATTAACCTGGGACTCTGGATTGCCAATCTAGTAACATTACCACTACACCACTGCCTCCCCAAATCTATACTCTCATTGAGCGCAGTTCACTGTGAGGAGGACAGGATTGTGGAATCGCCCCTCCAATATGCTATATCTATCACCTTGGACGGTTGCCTAACAGATGGGATATGCTGTAATAGCAGAGCACCATCTCATCCATGTCTGAGTCCCAAAACCAAACTATAGGCGCATGTGTGGAAAAGAGGCGGGGGCAGCTGGGGGGGGGGGGGGGGGGTTAGCTAGGCTCCAGCCAATTCCTTCCAGTAATTGAGTATCCTGCAGCCTGTTACCATTATAGCAGGCACACCGCTTTGCATAAACCCATCACACAAGGATGTGAATTAAGGAAGGAGTGAACGTGATGTGCAACATTTGAACATCCAAGAATAGGTTGTCTCTAGCACCATGCAGGCTGCTGCCTTAAGGTGCCTCTACCATTGGAATTCAGTTATCCAACGTGACGGTAATAAGAAAACCCTGGGGCTTGGTACATCTGAACAAACAGCAAAGAAAAGTACAGCACAGGAACAGGCCCTTCGCCCCTCCAAGCCTGCACCGACCATGCTGCCCACCTAAACTAAAAGCTTCTACGCTTTCGGGCTCCGTATCCCTCTATTCCCATAGAGGTCTGCTCCTGGGAAGTGTTGCCTGGAACCCAGGTATAGGTTGTTGCATTTATGCATTTGATTTTGGGATGAGGAGAGACAAAACAAGAAACCCTGTATCTGTAATGGTTAGGAAATGAATAGGTTTGCATGTGGAAAAAGTTGTCCAGAAGCTCTGGGAAGAAGATTGTTTCAAAATTGAACTGGGTAGCTGCACTGACGGCTGCATTCTCTAAAGGTGTAGGTATCAAAAAGGAATCAAATGCTGAGTTAATAAGAAGCTGCCTATACCTTGCCAGACCCCAGTGGAGAAAGCAGAGCAACACTTGGTCATCACATCAACTAGAGACCAAAAGTGACAGGATGTCAGGGCGAGTAGCAGCTTGGTTTGAGTTTTGAGTGCGGGCTGGAGCTGAAGCTGTCCTTTCGAGGCACATCAAGAACTGGGGTGCCGTGCAATGTTGCTTCAGGGCATTGTCCTGTTTCATGCTTGTAAAATCTGGTACAATTATCCAGGGCATTAGTCTGGCTAATTATTGTTGGAGGAGGCTTGAAAAAGAGAACAAGTGCATTGTTGCCGCTGCCCAGGGAAAAATGCGTTCATAGAATTTACAGTGCAGAAGGAGGCCATTCGGCCCATCGAGTCTGCACCGGCTCTTGGAAAGAGCACCCTACCCAAGATCCACACCTCCACCCTATCCCCATAACCCAGTAACCCCACCCAACACTAAGGGCAATTTTGGACACTAAGGGCAATTTTAGCATGGCCAATCCACCTAACCTGCACATCTTTGGACTGTGGGAGGAAACCGGAGCACCCAGAGGAAACCCACGCACACACGGGGAGGATGTGCAGACTCCGCACCGACCATGACCCAAGCCGGAATCGAACCTGGGACCCTGGAGCTGTGAAGCAAATTGTGCTAACCACAATGCTACCGTGCTGCCCTGGTTTGTTGGTGCGTTGGTTTGTTTCTTGGTTTCTTGTGTTTGTTAAATTGATGTATTTCCACTCTGGGCAATTGAACACTTTTCACTTCCTGTGCCTGTGTGTAAGTATCAGTCATGGTCAGGTTACACCTTGTGTTAGGGACAGGGAGAGGTGGTGGGATAACTTTCTCCTTTTCGTCTCCCCTCTGCTGACTGTAACAAGATGTATTTTTGAGAAAGCGTGTTTTAAACAATTTTTAGTGTTTGTGTCTTCCAAGAATAGACAGAAACAAGCTTTCTGGCAAATTTGAGTCAAAAAGAAAGGATAAACTTTTATTTGCATAATACCTAAAAAGTAAATGCACAGGAGGCTACAAAGGGATAGAGGTTAATTGAGTGAGCAAAAACTTGGCCAATGGAGTATAATGTGGGAAAATGTCCATTTTGTCAGGAAGAATACGAAAAGAAGCACATTATCTCAATGCAGAGAGCTCGGATGTAGAGGGATCTGGGTGCCCTTGTGCATGAATCACAAAAAGCTACCAGGCAGGTATAACGAAGCAAAACTTCCCACTGAATCTAAGCCCTGCAATCTCTCCGTTTAAATAATATGCTTTTTATTCTTTGAGGAGGTGACCAAGCATGTGGATGAAGGTAAAGCAGTGGATGTAGTGTACATGGATTTTAGTAAGGCATTTGATAAGGTTCCCCATTGTAGGCTTATGCAGAAAGTAAGGAGGCATGGGATAGTGGGAAATTTGGCCAGTTGGATAACGAACTGGCTAACCGATAGAAGTCAGAGAGTGGTGGTGGATGGCAAATATTCAGCCTGGATCCCAGTTACCAGTGGTGTACCACAGGGATCAGTTCTGGGTCCTCTGCTGTTCGTGATTTTCATTAATGACTTGGATGAGGGAGTTGAAGGGTGGGTCAGTAAATTTGCAGACGATACGAAGATTGGTGGAGTTGTGGATAGTAAGGAGGGCTGTTGTCGGCTGCAAAGAGACATAGATAGGATGCAGAGCTGGGCTGAGAAGTGGCAGATGGAGTTTAACCCTGAAAAGTGTGAGGTTGTCCATTTTGGAAGGACAAATATGAATGCGGAATACAGGGTTAACGGTAGAGTTCTTGGCAATGTGTAGGAGCAGAGAGATCTTGGGGTCTATGTTCATACATCTTTGAAAGTTGCCACTCAAGTGGATAGAGCTGTGAAGAAGGCCTATGGTGTGCTAGCGTTCATCAACAGAGGGATTGAATTTAAGAGCCGTGAGGTGATGATGCAGCTGTACAAAACTTTGGTAAGGCCACATTTGGAGTACTGTGTACAGTTCTGGTCGCCTCATTTTAGGAAGGATGTGGAAACTTTGGAAAAGATGCAAAGGAGATTTACCAGGATGTTGCCTGGAATGGAGAGTAGGTCTTACGAGGAAAGGTTGAGGGTGCTAGGCCTTTTCTCATTAGAATGGAGAAGGATGAGGGGCGACTTTGATAGAGGTTTATAAGATGATCAGGGGAATAGATAGAGTAGACAGTCAGAGACTTTTTCCCCAGGTGGAACAAACCATTACAAACCAAATGTAAGGTGAATGGTGGAAGATATAGGGGGGATGTCAGAGGTAGGTTCTTTACCCCTGAGAGTAGTGGGGGCATGGAATGCACTGCCTGTGGAAGTAGTTGAGTCGGAAACATTAGGGACCTTGAAGCAGCTATTGGATAGGTACATGGAGTACGGTAGAATGATATAGTGTAGATTAATTTGTTCTTAAGGGCAGCACGGTAGCATTGTAGATAGCACAATTGCTTCACAGCTCCAGGGTCCCAGGTTCGATTCCGGCTTGGGTCACTGTCTGTGTGGCGTCTGCACATCCTCCCCGTGTGTGCGTGGGTTTCCTCCGGGTGCTCCGGTTTCCTCCCACAGTCCAAAGATGTTAGGTGGATTGGCCATGATAAATTGCCCTTAGTGTCCAAAATTGCCCTTAGTGTTTGGTGGAGGTGTTGACCTTGGGTGGGATGCTCTTTCCAAGAGCCGGTGCAGACTCAATGGGTCGAATGGCCTCCTGCACTGTAAATTCTATGATAACCTATGATTAATCTAGGACAAAGGTTCGGCACAACATCGTGGGCCGAACGGCCTGTTCTGTGCTGTATTTTTCTATGTTCTATTCTTCCTGCCGAAATGGACAATTTCCCACATTATACTCCATTTTGCCAAATTTATACCGAGTCAATTTAACTTTGTAGCCTCCTATGTAGTTACAGCAAGTAATCTGAAAAGCTAATAGAACGTTATAATGTTATTGTTTATTGCGTGGGAATTGAATACAAAGGAAGGGAGGTTGTGCTTCATTTATACAGGGCATTGGTGTGACCATATCTGGAGTATTGTGTATTGGTCTCCTTATTTAAGAAAGGATGGAAATGCATTGGAAGCAGTTCAGAGAAAATTTACTCAACTAATACCTGGAATGGGAGGGTTGTTTTATGAGGAAATGTTGCACAGGCTCGGCTTGTATCTATTGACATTTTGAAGGGTAAGAGGCGACTTGATTGAAACAAGATCCTGAGGGGTATTGACGGGGTGGATGTGGAGAGGGTGTTTCCTCTTGTTGGAGAGTCTAGAGCCAAGGGTCACTGTTTCAAAACAGTGTCTTCCTCAAAAGTGCAGGAAGAAAGATTTTGAATATTTTTAAGGCTGTGTTCGATTCTTGATCAAGGGGGTGGAAGGTTATCGGAGGGGAGGCTGAAATGTGGGGTTGAGTTACAGCCGTGATCTCATTGAATGGGGTAGCGGGCTGAGTGGCCAGCTTCTGCTAATTTGCCTGCTCATGTGAAAATGTTTTTTTTTCTACAAGGTTTAAAATTGTTTCTATCTAAGTTTTGAACTCAAGCCATTCCAGTTGGCGACACTTTGCAATTTCTCCTTGTTCTCTCGAAGGCAACAAGTCTACAATTGGTGGCAATTCTTTGTGGGCCCTGATAGTGAACGATTGCCCCCTTCTTGTTTTTAAGTTGCACCCATGTGGCCTCAGTTGAGGAGCCTGCTGAGATCTCATCCCTCCTCACTGCAGTGATTGACTTCTTTTGCAGCATCACCTCTCCCACCTGACCAGCCTGAAGATTCCACACTCGGACTATTAAACTGCCAGGCCTGCCCCTCCCTCAACGTGTCTCTGTGATAGCAATAATATTGTACTCCCATGTGTTAATCAACACCCCCCGTTCATTTGCCTTACTCGTAAAACAAATGTCATCCAGCCGCGCCATATTCCCTTGTGCCTGAACATGTGTCTCTTTGCTCTGCTTCCCAGATTGACATGGTTTTTCTTCTGTAATTGGCTATGATCCAGAAAACGAAATCCCTCCCTCCTACACCTTCTCTTCAGCCACACATTCATCTATTCTATCCTCCTGTTCCTATACTCACCGGAACGTGGCACCAGGAGTATTCCAGAAATTACAACCTTTTGAGGTCCTGCTTTTCAATCTGTCATCTAGCTCCCTAAACTCTAGTAGCAGGACCTCATCCCTCTTTCTACCTATGTAATTGGTACCAATGTGAACCACAACCTCTTGACTGTTCATGCTTCCCTTCAGAGTTCCCTGCAGCTGTGCAGTGGTGATGTCCCTGAGCCTGGTGTCATGTGAGAGTACCTTTAAGAAATGGATATTTAAGCAATGTACCTTTAAGAAAACAGTGATGTCAGAGAGTGGGTGGAGCTGAGCTCCGTTCAGCCATTTTGAAGTTTCAGTTTGAAAAAGAGCTTGGGTGTGGGTCTGTGTTTTGCAGTGAGCTGGATCTGCTGTGATCTCTGCCATGAAAGACTATCTCTGGATCATTTGGGTGATTTAAACTCTTAATAGTAAAGTCTTTAACCTGATGTGATTTTGTTTAAAGGTGTTAAGTCTCTTGGACGTTTGAAGGAACATTTTGAGGGATTATTTACTGGTGTAATATTTTCGGGGTTATCTTTTTTAGTAAGGGGTGTTAAGAGATCCAATGTTTATTTAAGATGTTGAGTTGAGTTCATGGAATAAACATTGTTTTGTGTTTTAAAAACCCACGTGTCCATAATTGTAATATCACACCTAGGGAACAAGCGTGTGCTCCAAAAACAACAATCCATTAAAGGGAGAGGTTGGTTGAACTCCATGATACATTTTGGGGTTCTGACAGCACCTCGCCCATAACACTGGCACCAGGGAGGCACCGCACTATCCTGGAGCCAAGTCTGATTCATGCACAGTGCCGTAAACTTGGTTCTGGCTGCACTCCCCAGAGGAATCGTTGCTCTCGCCATTTACCAACGCACATACCTGCCTGCCCACCTTCTTCTGACTGGTGGTCACCCATGCACCACTGTGCCTCCAGCTGAAGCTCAACCTATAAGAATTCCCACATGCTGCAGGCTGTGCAAACCACGGGGCTGAGCTCCCCAGTTATACTTTTAGTTTAAAGACACTTGCGTTAAATTTATGCCAATTAGAAAATTATTGTATTTATCTTTTAAAAAGCTACAACTCTTACCTTCCATTAATGTAGAAGCACAGTGGGCAGCACCGTGGCTTCACAGCTCCAGGGTCCCAGGTTTGATTCCCGGCTTGGGTCACTGTCTGTACGGAGTCGGCACGTTCTCCCCGTGTCTGCGTGGGTTTCCTCCGGGTGCTCCGGTTTCCTCCCACAAGTCCCAAAAGACGTGCTGTTAGATGAATTGGACATTCTGAATTCTCCCTCAGGTGCTGGAATGTGGCGACTAGGGGATTTTCACAGTAACTTCATTGCAGTGTTAATGTAAGCCTGCTTGTGACAAAGATTATTATTATTATTATTTAGTTTTAAAGTGGGGAAAACCAATTTGCCTATCAACTCTCTCTTGTCGCCTTTACCACTCTGAAGATTAAAAAAATTAGAAAGCGAGAAACACGTTCTCCTCCGCACTGCATTCCCACTTTGTTCCAAATTCACGATTACACTGACCAACTCTGGCTGTCTCTCGCGCAAGGCGCCCTCTCCAAACTGCTCATGCGCAAGTCACACACCAGTTAAGCTTCACCATAATCAGCACTTATTGAGGCCCTTCAAGCTTCAGGTGATTGACTGTTAACTGTCACTCAGTTAGCAGAGTCAGCTCCCTTATTAACCGTCTAACTAGGCTACTTAGAGACTTACCAGTTCAATTCCCACTTTGCTCCGAATTCCCAAATACACTCGCTCACTCTGGCTCTCTTTCCCCCCACTTTCGTGATGTGCTCTCTCCCAACTGCACATGCGCGCATCTCACTCGATCACATCAGCGTTCCACGATCTGGCATGTTTCAGAGCAGAGGGTGCATCCGGCTCCTGCTGCAGTCTTGGGCTGCCTGGCCCCTAATGTCCACTTGGCCCCAGTGCATGGTAAAGGAAGGTCAGCCCTGAGCTGGGAATGGAGCCCAGAGCATTCGACATTCCATGGTTTGAAGGGGAAAGTGGGAACCTGTACTTGCTGGAAAAATAAGGGTGAATAGAAGGTGATGGCTCACGAGGCTTCAAGCAGTATTGAGCATAGTTGGACATTTTGAGCTCTTGTTTGTGCAGCTCATGTTGGAGCTGAGCTGGGAGATTATCAGTGTGTAATGGGTAGCCTGGTGCTGAGTTATGGGAGAGAACAGCCGAGTTGCATTGGGCCTGTGAGGCTGAGGGAGGAATGAATGTGAAGGAATCTGATGTGTCAGGAAAGCCACCGTTACCAGGCGGAAAGAAAAGTGTTGCGTCGTCATCTTCCTGTGGTTCCCACTCCTCCTCCACCCCAAAAATCGCATGATTCTCATGGACAAGTTGCATAGTTAGCAAAGTAAACCACCGATCACTCGAAATGACAATGCTGTTTAATTAAAGGAAAGGCTCTCATTGTAATAGCAAAGCACGGTAGCACAGTGGTTAGCACTATTGCTTCACAGCACCAGGGTCCCATGTTCGCTTCCCGGCTTGGCTCACTGTTTCTGCGGAGTCTGCACATTCTCCCCATGTCCGCGTGGGTTTCCTCCCACAAGTCCTGAAAGACTTGCTGTTAGGTAATTTGGACATTCTGAATTCTCCGCCCGTGTACCTGAACAGGTGCTGGAGTGTGGCGACTAGGGGATTTTTACAGTAACTTCATTGCAGTGTTAAAGTAAGCCTACTTGTGACAATAAAGATTATTATTATATTGATTTGCCGGGATTGAATGCTGCAGGTGCCAGTAGAAGTGCAAGAAATATTTTTACCTGGCAACCTTGCAACAGAATCCACAGGATTATAGTGGTCCAGTTATTAAAAATTGGTTCCAAACCAAATGGGGGGAGTGGATCCATGGTGATTTCTTAGACCTAGGGTTAGGGAGTTTTCCTCCTTCTCCCATGTCCATAAAGTGTACTCCCGGATAGATTTTTTTGTTTGGGAAGGTCATTGATCTCTAGGGTGGAAGAAGCTGAGTACTCAGCCATAGCGGTTTCGGATCATGCCCCACATTGGGTGGACCTGGAATTAGGAGAGGAAAGGGAGCAGAGAACACTCTGGCGATTAGATGTGGGACTGATGGCGGATGAGGGAGTGTGTGCAAGAGTGCGGGGGTGTATTGAGAGATACCTGGAGGTCAATGACGACGGCGAGGTCCCTGTGGGAGTGGTATGGGAAGCACTAAAAGCGGTGGTCAGAGGAGAGCTGATCTCCATTGGGGCCCACAAAAGGAAAACAGAGGCCAAGGAAAGGGAAAGATTACTGGGGGAGATTTTAAGGGTGGATAGGGAATTTGCAGAGACCCCGGAGGAGGAATTGTACAGGGAGAGGAGACGACTCCAGACGGAATTTGACCTTCTGACCACCAGAAAGGCAGAGGTACTGTGGAGGAAGGCACAGGGGAGGAGGTATGAATATGGGGAAAAGGCGAGTCGCCTGTTGGCTCATCAATTGCGAAAGAGGGCAACAGCGAGGGAGATAGGAGGAATTAGAGACGAAAGGGGAGACACGGTGCGAAGGGCAGGAAAGATAAATGAGGTGTTCAAGACCTTCCCTGAGGAACTGTATAGGTCTCAACCCCCAGAGGGAGAGGAGGGGATGCGGCAGTTCCTGGACCAATTGAGGTTCCCGAAAGTGGAGGAGCGGGGGGTGGTAGGCCTGGGGGCACCGATTGGGGTGGACGAGGTTATTAAGGGACTGGGAAGCATGCAAGCAGGGAAGGCCCTAGGACCAGACGGGTTCCCGGTGGAGTATTACAGAAAATATGTGGACTTGTTGGCCCAGTTGATGGTGAGGACGTTCAATGAGGCCAGGAAAGGGGGGACTCTACCCCCGACGATGTCGGAGGCGACGATATCGTTAATTTTGAAGAGGGATAAAGATCCGTTGCAGTGCGGGTCCTATAGACCCATTTCATTATTGAACGTGGACGCCAAATTGTTGGCAAAGGTACTGGCATCGAGGATAGAGGACTGTGTCCCGGGGGTGGTGCACGAAGACCAGACAGGGTTCGTAAAAGGGAGACAACTGAATGTTAACGTGCGACGACTATTAGGGGTGATAATGATGCCCCCAGTGGAGGGGGAGGCAGAGATAGTGGCGGCAATGGACGCAGAGAAGGCATTTGATAGGGTGGAGTGGGAGTATTTATGGGAAGTGTTAAGGAGGTTTGGGTTTGGGAACGGGTTTATTAGCTGGGTTAGACTTCTTTATGGGGCTCCAACGGCAAGCGTAGTTACAGGTCGACATAGATCGGAGTATTTCCGACTATATAGGGGAACAAGACAGGGATGCCCGCTGTCTCCATTGTTGTTCGCGTTGGCAATTGAACCTCTGGCCATGGCGTTGAGAGACTCCAGGAAATGGAGAGGGGTGATTAGAGGGGGAGAAGAACACCGAGTCTCGTTATACGCGGATGACCTATTGTTATACGTGTCGGACCCAGCGGGGGGGGATGATAGAGGTTATGCGAATTTTGAGGGGGTTCGGGGATTTCTCGGGGTATAGGCTAAACATGGGGAAGAGTGAATTATTTGTGATACATCCAGGGGACCAGAGTAGAGAGATAGAAGGCTTGCCTCTAAGGAAAGTGGAAAGAAACTTCCGATACCTGGGGATTCAGATCGCTAGGAGCTGGGGAGCCTTGCACAGACTTAATCTGACACGGTTGGTAGAACAAATGGAGGAGGACTTCAAGAGGTGGGACATGCAGCATCTATCGCTGGCGGACAGGGTGCAAGCAATTAAGATGATGGTCCTCCCGAGGTTCTTATTTGTATTTCAATGTCTCCCTATACTAATCACCAAGACCTTTTTTAATAAAATAGACAGGAGCATCACAAGCTTTGTGTGGGCAGGGAAAGTTCCGAGAGTAAGGAGGGGGTTCCTTCAGCGTAGTAGGGACAGAGGAGGATTGGCACTACCGAACTTGGGTGATTACTATTGGGCCGCCAATGTGGCAATGATACGTAAATGGATGATGGAGGGTGAGGGAGCGGCGTGGAAAAGACTGGAGAGAAAGTCCTGTAAAGGGACGAGTTTAGGGGCGCTGGTGACGGCGCCGCTACCGCTCTCACCTAAAAAGTTTACCACGAACCCGGTGGTGGCGGCAACATTGAATATCTGGGGACAGTGGAGGCGACAGAGAGGGGTGCGGGGAGCCCTGGTGGGGTCCCCAATCAGGAACAACCATAGGTTCGCCCCAGGAAGAATGGATGGAGGATTTCAGAGCTGGTACCAGTTGGGAATTAGGAGGGTGGGAGATTTATTTATAGATGGGACTTTTGCGAGCTTGGGAGCATTGGAGGAAAAGTATAAGTTACCCCGGGGAAATTTCTTGAGATATATGCAGGTGAGGGCGTTTACTAGACAACAGGTGAGGGAATTTCCGTTGCTCCCGACACAGGGGATACAGGACAGGGTGCTTTCAGGGGTGTGGGTCGGAGAGGGCAAGGTGTCAGAGATTTACCGAGAGATGAGGGAAGAGGGGGAGGAGTCGGTGGGCGAACTAAAAGGAAAGTGGGAAGAAGAACTAGGGGAGGAGATAGAGGAGGGTATGTGGGCTGATGCCCTAAGCAGGGTAAATTCCTCTTCCTCATGCGCCAGGCTTAGCCTGATTCAATTTAAGGTGCTACATAGAGCACACATAACGGGAGCAAGATTGAGCAGGTTCTTTGGAGTGGAGGACAAATGTGGGAGGTGTGGCGGGAGCCCGGCAAACCACGCACATATGTTTTGGGCGTGCCCGGCACTGGAAGGGTATTGGAAGGGAGTGACTGGAGTGATTTTGCGGGTGGTGAAGGCCCGGGTCAAACCAGGCTGGGGGTTAGCTCTATTTGGAGTTGCGGAAGAGCCGGGAGTGCAGGAGGCGAAAGAGGCCGACGTTGTGGCCTTTGCGTCCCTAGTAGCCCGGCGCAGGATCCTACTCATGTGGAAGGAGGCGAAACCCCCCGGACTGGAGGCCTGGGTAAATGATATGGCGGGGTTCATTAAACTGGAGCAGATAAAGTTTGCCCTGAGAGGATCGGCTCAAGGGTTCACCAGGCGGTGGCAGCCATTTCTCGACTACCTAGGGGAACGTTAGAGGGAAGACGATGACCAGCAGCAACCCAGGGGGAAGTGGGGGGGGGGGTTTAGTTTAGTTTAGGTCAAAGATAAAGGGGTTTTGTTACTTGTGTATTGTTAAAAATTTCTGTATTGTTATTGTTGCGTTTGCTTTGTAAGAGGGGAAAAATTGTTGTTTGGGAAAATTTTTTCAATAAAACATATTTATATAAAAAAAAAAAAAAAAAATTGGTTCCAAAATATCTGGGACTGTTGACAATGAATTAGTTCCAGGCATAATCATCAAAAAGGATCTTTTGGGTGAAAACTGTGTGGGTGTAACTTGTTGAGATGCATTGATATTGGGTCTAATGAATTTGCATTCTAACAATGACTGCACTGAGAAGTGTTTCATTGACCATGAAGTGTTTTGAACTATCCAGAGGAGATGAAAAGTGCTGAATAAATGCAAAAATCTTTCTCTGAACTGTTGGATTTTTTTTCCCTCCATTTTGTGCCTGGGTATGTCTCTCCTTTGCATACATTCTCTCGCATGCATAATGTCGTGAGGAAGTATAATGAAATGGTCCTGTACAAAGCATAATGTATTCCCTGCATGGATTGTTTGCTTAAACAGCACATTTATAGTATGCGTCCATAGCTAGCTGTAGGCCATACCTTATCATGAGATCTGTGCAGAATTCTGGCCATTAAAGCATTAAAATGTTACTGCACTTGAGGTGGTGTTGAAATCTGACATCAGGGTCAAGTTGGGAAATTGATGCTTTGTAACATAGACATAGAACATACAGTGCAGAAGGAGGCCATTCGGCCCATCGAGCCTGCACCGTCACTTCCACCCTATCCCCATAACCCAATAACCCCTCCTAACCACTAAGGGCAATTTATCATGGCCAACCCACCTAACCTGCACGTCTTTGGAAGGAAACCGGAGCACCCGGAGGAAAGCCACACAGACACGGGGAGAACGTGTAGACTCCGCACGGGCAGTTTGTGGTGCTCTGATTTTGAGAGGAATTGACAATGTTAATCCAGGTTTGTACAACACAGATGAATGGTCATGAGTTTTAAAAAAGTAGTACATTGTGAGCTTCGCAAAAATCTGGTTCTTAATTTGTATGTTTTCAAAGAAAAAGTTTAGGAAATAAAGATTTCACTGTCGAAGATGGGGCCATCTGGGTAAAAACTAAATGCGACTCAAACAAGCCTGGGTTTATTAGACTTAAAAGGTAGATAGTCTTTATCGTACAAGAACAGAGTTGATTGTTAAAAGGAACGCAATGAGTGGCCCATTTCTTGGATGTCTTGGTAGAGCCAGGGTGCCTATCGTTATTTCCATAATTCTGGGAAAGAGGATTGTAAAACTCCATTAGAAATAGAAATTATTCCTGTGCATTGCTGATTCATTGTGTGTTGAAGGTAAAATAATTTATTTGCATTTCTGTTTGAACCATCAATTATGATCCCAGACCAGACTCCCAACAGTGGCAAGGATACTGGACCGAAACTCCAATGTTTTAGTTTATTTTTATAAGACTGCGGAAAGAATACTTAGTTCCAGGCTTGGTTGCACAAACAAATAGGGATGAAGCATTTTAAAACAACTATTATTAATACAATATTAAACTCTTTAACATCATAACCAAAAATAGCTTACAATTACCCCTTGATAACCATCTCTATTCCCAATTAAACAAGAAAGGCAAAACATACTGCTCTCAATCCATCCTATATTCCAATGGCAACAATACTTGCTTTCCAGAACTGATTTGGCCTCTGTTAGAACCCCTGCAGTCTATTTAAAAAAAGCTGTTTCAACTGGTTTGTTTCAGCTTCCACATTGTGCTCGGACAAGTCTGCGTTGCTTTTTTTTAAAAAGAAATATTTTTATTCAAATTTTTACATATTTTCAACAAACCCCCCTTACAGAAAAAAGAAAAACAAAGAACACGCAAATAACCATCTTACAACTACATCACGAATTCCCCCAATACATAAACCCCCATTAAGCAATAATAAACACAGTAGAAAACACAAAGTAGACCACTCCCTCCTCTGGGTTGCTGCTGCTGTTGACCACCTCCTAACGCCTTTCTAGAAAGTCTAGGAACTGCTGCCACCGCCTGAAGAACCCCTGCACAGACCATCTCAAGGCAAATTTTACCCTCCAATTTAATGAACCCTGCCATGTCGCTGATCCAGGCTTCCACACTCGGGGGGGCCTCGCATCCTTCCACTGTAGCAGCACCCTCCGCCAGGCTACCAGGGACGCAAAGGCCAGAATACCGGCCTCTTTCGCCTCCTGCATTCCCGGCTCGTCCGATACCCCAAATAGTGCTAACCCCCAGCTCGGCTTAACCCGGGTGTTCACCACCTTAGACACTGTCCTCGCAATAGCCCTCCGGAACCCATCCAGCGCTGGGCACGCCCAGAACATATGGGTATGATTTGCTGGGCTCCCCGAGCACCTCCCACACCTGTCTTCCACCCCAAAGAACCTGCTCAGTCTCACCCCTGTCATATGCGCTCTGTGAAGAACGTTAAATTGTATCAGGCTAAGCCTGGCGCAAGAGGAGGAAGAATTAACTCTACCTAGGGCGTCCGCCCATGTACCCTCGTCTATCTCCTCCCCAAGCTCCTCCTCCCATTTACCCTTTAGCTCCTCCACCGAGGTCTCCTCCTCCTCCTGCATCTCCTGGTAGATCGCCGAGACCCTGCCCTGTCCAACCCACACCCCCAAGAGCACCCTATCCTGGATCCTGAGTGCTGGAAGCAGCGGGAACTCCCTCACCTGCCGTCTTACAAACGCCCTTGCCTGCATGTACCTGAAGGCATTTCCGGGGGAAGCCCGAATTTTTCTTCCAGCGCCCCAAGGCTCGCAAATGTCCCATCTAAAAACAGGTCCCCCATCCTTCTAATTCCTGCCCTGTGCCAGCTCAGGAATCCTCCATCCATTCTCCCCGGGACGAACCGATGGTTCTCCTGGATCGGGGACCAAACCGAAGCCTCTACCTCACCCCTGTGGCGCCTCCACTGCCCCCAAATTTTCAAAGTTGCCGCCACCACCGGACTCGTGTACCTAGTCGGCGGGAGCGGCAGCGGTGCTGTCACAAGCACTCCCAGACTCATGCCCACACAGGACACCATCTCCAGCCTCTTCCACGCCGCCCCCTCCCCCTCCTTACCCACTTGCGTATCATCGCCACATTGGCAGCCCAGTAATACCCCCACAGATTAGGTAACGCTAACCCTCCTCTGTCCCTACTCCGCTCCAGAAACAGCCTTCTCACCCTCCGGGCCTTTATCGCCCACACGAAACCCATGATGCTCCTACTGACCCACTTTAAAAAAAGGCCTTGGGGATCAGGATGGGGAGGCACTGGAATATAAAAAGGAACCTCGGGAGCACCGTCATCTTCACCGACTACCCTACCCGCCAAGGAGAGTGGCAGCGTATCCCACCTTTTAAACTCCTGCTCCACCAGCCTCGTCAAGTTGAGCTTGTGTCAGGCCCCCCAGCTCCTGGCCACCGGATCCCCAGGTACCGAAAACTCCTTTCCGCCCTCTTCAGTGGAAGCTCATTTACCCCCCTTCCCTGGTCCCCTGGGTGTACCACGAAGAGCTCACTCTTCCCCACGTTGAGCTTATACCCGGAATCGTCCCCAAACTCCCTGAGGATCTGCATCACCTCCGGCATCCCCCCCCACTGGGTCCGCCACATACCTCCTCAACACTTCCCAGAGGTACCCCCACTCCACCCTATCGAAGGCCTTCTCCGTGTCCAATGCTGCCACTATCTCCGCCTCTCCTCCACTGTAGGCATCATGATTACGTTAAGGAGCCTCCGCACATTGGTATTCAGCTGGCCTCCCTTAACAAAACCCGTCTGGTCCTCGTGGATCACCCCTGGGACACAGTCCTCAATTCTGGTAGCCAACACCTTCGCGTCCACGTTGAGGAGAGAGATTGGCCTATACGACCCACACTGCAATGGGTCCTTGTCCTGCTTCGAGATCAGCGCCCTGGACATCGTCGGGGGTAGGCCCCCCCCCATAGCCTCATTGAAAGTCCTCATTAATAGAGGGCCCAGCAGGTCCATGTATTTCCGATAAAATTCCACCGGGGCCATCTGGCCCTGGTGCCTTCCCCGCCTGCATACTCCCCAGCCCCTTAGTCAGCTCCTCCAGCCCTACCGGTGCCCCAAGCCCAGCCACCTGCTCCTCCTCCACCCTCGGGAACCTCAGTCGATCCAAAAATAGACGCATCCCCCCCCCTCCTCCGTCGGGGGCTCAGACCTATACAGCCCCCCATAAAAGTCTCTAAATACCCCATTTATTCCCACTGCACTCCGCACCGTGTTCCCCCCCTTTATCCCTAACTCCCCCAATCTCCCTCGCTGCCTCCCGCTTCCAAAGCTGGTGTGCCAACATCCAGCTAGCCTTCTCCCCGTACTCCTACACCGCCCCTCGCGCTTTCCTCCAGTGCACCTCCGCCTTCTTGGTGGTCAACAGGTCGAACTCTGCCTGGAGGCTTCGTCGCTCCTTGAGTAGTCCCTCCTCGGGGACCACTGCATACCTCCTATCCACCCTTCAAATCTCCCCCACCAATCTCTCCCTCTCTCTCCTCTTCTTCTCCTTGTGGGCCCTAGTGGAGATTAGCTCTCCCCTAATCACCGCCTGGTGCCTCCCAGACCACCCCCACCTGCACCTCCCCATTATCGTTAGCCTCTAGATAGCTTTCAATACACCCCCGGATTCGGCCACTCATCTCCTCATCTGCCAGCAAGCCCACATCCAGACGTCACAGCGGGCGCTGGTCCCTCTCCTCTAGCTCCAGCTCCACCCAATGCGGGGCATGGTCTGAGATGGCTATGGCCGAATACTCCGTGCCCTCCACCCTTGGAATTAGTGCCCTGCTCATAATGAAGAAGTCTATCCGGGAGTAGGCTTTATGGACGTGGGAAAAAAAGAAAATTCCCTGGCCCCCAGCCTGACAAACCTCCATGGGTCCACGCATCCCATCTGGTCCATAAACCCCCTCAGCATCTTGGCCCCCGCCAGCCTCTTACCCGTCCTGGACCTGGAACGGTCCAATGCTGGATCCAGTACCGTGTTGAAGTCCCCTCCCATTATCAAGCTCCCTGCCTCCAGGTCTGGAATCCGGCCCAACATGCGCCGCATAAATCCGGCATCGTCCCAATTCGGGGCATATACATTCACTAATACCACCCGCACTCCCTACAGCTTACCACTCACCATCACATACCTACCTCCATTGTCTGCCACGATGTCCAGCGCCTCAAACGACATCCGCTTCCCCACTAAAATCGCCACCCCTCGATTCTGTGTGTCCAACCCCAAGTGGAAAACCTGCCCTACCCACCCCTTTCTCAGCCTAACCTGATCTGCCACCCTCAAATGCGTCTCCTGGAGCATAACCACATCTGCCTTCAGTCCCTTCAGGTCTTCAGGTGCGCGAACACACGGGCCCTCTTGACCGGCCCGTTCAGGCGCCTCACATTCCAAGTTATCAGCCGGATCAGGGGGCTTCCCGCAGATTAGCCATCCCCTTTTCTAGGCCGGCCATGTGCCCACGCATCCCGCACTCTCCATCCCCCCCAGGGGTAGACCCCCGCCCTGACTCTCTCTCAGAGCTCCAGCTCACCTTTGCCCAATGCAGCAGGACCCCAGTCTCTTCCCCCCCCCCCCCCCCCAAAAGCTAGGTCCCCCCCTAGCTGCGTTGCTCCCCCCGTAGCACTCCTGTAAGTCGACTGACTCCTGCGCTGACCCCGCCACTCCATCGACCCCCCAGTGTGGTAGTCTCCCCCTCCTGACCATCAGCGGGCGCTCCTCTCCAACCCCCCGCGGGCCCTGCCCCCTTCTCTAGCGCGGGAAAAAGCCTGTGCTTTCCATCATACCGGCCCCGCCCCTTCTGCCGCAGTTCCCTTTTACGGCCTAATCCCAGCTCCCCCACCTCTGATCTCCCCTCCCCCCAACGGGGCCCCATCCTTCCAACCACTCTCTCAAAATCCCCAATTCAAACCATTTCACCCTACCCCACCCAGCAACCAAGGAAACCATACAGAACAGAATAGAACATCCCCCAAAGCAGAGGTAACCACAGTAGCCCCCCGCGACCTCCCCTCACAACCGACCCTCAGTCCGTGTCCAACTTTTCTGCCTGAATAAAGGCCTCCGGCGTCTCAAAATAATGGTGCCGGTCCTTAAACGTGACCCACAGTCGCGCCGGCTGCAGCATCCCGAATTTCACCCCCTTCCGATGCAGAACCACCTTAGCCTGATTGTACCCGGCTGGCCACCTCCGCGCTCCAGTCCTGGTATATACGGACCTCTGGATTCTCCCACCTGCTGCTCCGCTCCTTTTTTTGCCCATCTTGGGACACATTCCCTGTCCACGAAGCGGTGGAACCGCACCAAAACTGCCCACGGCGGCTCGTTAGACTTGGGCCTCCTCGCCAGGACTCGACGGGCCCCATCCAGCTCCAGGGGCCTCGGGAAGGCACCTGCACCCATCAACGTGTTCAGCATCGTGACCACATATGCTCCAGCATCTGACCCCTCCACTCCCTCCGGGAGACCCAGAATCCGCAGATTCTTCCTCCTCGACCGATTCTCCATGTCCTCGAACTTCTCCTGCCATTTCTTATGCAGCGCCTCGTGCGCCTCCACCTTCACCGCCAGGCCCAATATCTCGTCCTCATTCTCCGAGGCACCTCCCGGATCGCCGCCCCTTGGGCCTTCTGGGTCTCGACCAGCTTGTCGATCGAAGCCTTCATCGGCTCCAGCAGCTCTGCTTTCAATTCCGTGAAGCAGCGCTTGAGAAACTCCTGCTGCTGTTGCGCCCACGCTGCCTGGTTTCCACCCGCTGCCATCTTGGCTTTCCTCCCTCGCACTTTTCGCTCCACCAGAATTACTTTTGGCACCTCTCCACTCCTGGTCCAATCCATACAGTGCCGGGGAAATCGTACTGTCACCTTCCCACACTGGGAACCATCGTACAAATACCGCTGGGGCCCCTCAAAAGAGCCCAAAAGTCAGTTTCTGGCGGGAGCTGCTGAACGTGCGACTTAGCTCAGCATAGCCGCAACCGGAAGTCAAGTCTGCGTTGCTTTCAGTAGTTATTTTGTAACGATCCTACTGTGAGAGCAAACAACCTTACTTGTGGACTCCTTGTTTGCCAAATCAGAACTCAACTCAAAACTCTTTCTCAAAATGTCTGAATACCGTAGCTCTACCCAGCAATGACATTGTCTCCCACAGACTGAAAACACTAACTTCCCAGGGACTCCCCCCTAGTCAAACAAGTAAGAAGTCTTACAACACCAGGTTAAAGTCCAACAGGTTTGTTTCGATGTCACTAGCTTTCGGAGCGCTGCTCCTTCCTCAGGTGAAGGAGCAGCGTTCCGAAAGCTAGTGACACCGAAACAAACCTGTTGGACTTTAACCTGGTGTTGTAAGACTTCTTACTGTGCTCACCCCAGTCCAACGCCGGCATCTCCACATCATAGTCAAACAACAGTGCATTAGCTCAGGCTTTTGTGATGGTCAATTTGACCTCTGACTCCTAAAAACATGACCACTAAAGTCAAATACAGTCTACCCAGCCTTTTAACCCTTAAATTGCCAAATATTTATAATCCAGTATATGTAAAATCCTGTATTCGTCGCACATCTCGAAGCATGCCGCGTGTCATAGGGATGGTGATTCAGGGCCTTGGGTGGAAGGTTCTTTTAATTTATCTGTGTGTTTGCTGACCGAAGCATGCATATCAGTTTGGAAACAGACTGAGGCAGGTGGAGCTGTGCCTTAGTCAGAGCCAACAAGAGATGATGGGCTTGCCCTACATACAGAGTAAAGAATAATTTCTTTGTTGCCTGTGTGGAATGTGGATGAGGGAAACGCAGCCAGTAGAGGTTTGCTCTAGATTTCAACTAGTGAAAGAAACCTACAGTGGTCCTCGTATGTCAGAAAATGGTCAACAGAATTAGCTTGGAAAGCTGTGGGCAGGTAGTTGTCTATCTGCAGTTAGTATGTGCTGGCAACCCAAACAAACGGCTGAGTAAAAAGCAACTCTGAGTTCATGGTAGTTCTAAACTATAGTGTTAAATTAATAGAAGGGCAGCATTGTGGCGCAGTGGTTAGCACTGCTGCCTCACGGCGCTGAGGACCCGGGTTCGATCCCGGCCCTGGGTCACTGTACGTGTGGAGTTTGCACATTCTCCCCGTGTCTGCACGGGTCTCACCCCCACAACTCAAAATGATGTGCAGGGTAGGTGAATTAGCCGCGCTAAATTGCCCCTTAATTGGAAAAAAATAATTGGTTACTGTAAATTTATTTAAAAAGTTAAATGAATAGTTATTAATTTGTTTAATTTTGTTTTGTACAAGTAAAGTTGTTTCTGTTTGAAAACATGAAATCTTGTGATGCAGATTTGTCGGTTAATTGCGAGGTGTTCAGGCTTCTTTAAACATTAACAGGATTGCAGCGTAAGGAAATAGTCATGTAGTCGTTTTGAAGTTAAGATTACAAACGGGTTCAAGGGTTACGCTGGCAGACTTTCCAGAGAGAACGGAGACATGCAATTTGAGATTGTAGAAAATCACAGAAATTACATATTTCTTTCTCATCCATCCGTTATTTGCCTTTTTGATGCTGCAAGACACTAAAATGGCATCTCATGGATTTATCTGCAGTGACCCACAGATCATTGAAGGTGTATTGCCTCTTCTGCATCAAATAACCTTTCCCATTGATGTTTCCTCCGGTAGCTCGTATTCGCTGATGTCATCTGTATTCCGATCATTTGTATTTGTATTATTTTCATAGTGCTGTAACCATCTTTTAATAATAATCTTTATTGTCACAAGTAGGCTTACATTAACACTGCAATGAAGTTGCTGTGAAAGGCCCCTTGTCGCCACATTCCGGCGTCTGTTCAGGGACACAGGGAGAATTCAGAATGTCCAAATTACCTAACAGCACGTCTTTCGGGACTTGCAGGAGGAAACTGGAGCACCCGAAGGAAACCCACACAGACACTGGGAGAACGTGCTGACTCCGCACAGACAGTGATCCAAGCCGGGAATCGAACCTGGGTCCCGGGCGCTGTGAAGCAACAGTGCTAACCATTGTGCTACCTTGCCGCCCACCAGTACGGTAATTAATCACATACGGTGGGGAGGGTTTTATGGTCCCCTGCATGGTTGTGTGTTGACTGTCTGGAGTGAGTTTCTAACCTGTTCAGTTCTGATTCAGAAGAGATAAATACTGTCACTGAGCCAAAGGCTGGCTCTCTGCACAAGGAGGTGGGGTAAAGTGCTGTCCTTCAGGTTACTTAAATTGAGATACTTTTGTTTATCGTCCCAGCCAGACTGGAGGTGATGGAGCGAATCCCTCTTTGTCAACCATGCCTGGAGACCATGTTGTGATGATTTGAGGTTGGATTTACACTATTCTGTAGCTATCTTCCACTTGATGCGTTTTGGTGCAGATAGAATCCTGCAGCAGTCGGGGAGGCAACTTTCTGAATTATAACCCACGCAACCCGTCCTGCCCCCAACTCGATGGCGGACACTGATGTCGCTTTTCACTCCAATTTGAGGTTCCAATCTTTTAAAATCTGCAAAAGATGCTTTCACCAATCGAGTTTGTTTTTTTCAAGTGGTGCTGGAAGCAATTCCCCCACCCTCCGGTGTTCGTCTATTCTGAGAGGGGAGGAGTGTCTTGCCTCGCTGCAGGTTGACCAATCATCTGGCGGAGACCGTGTTTGTACGGGGTGAGCTGAAGTGGATTCAAATTGAGGCGGATTTAATTTTGTTGACATTGCCTCTCTCCAGGGGCAATGAAACTTGGAAATTGCACAGTTTGTCCATTAATCGCTGAGCACGAGTGAAATGAACGCTTTCACTTGGCATGGAATAGCTCATTCTGTACTGTCCCAGAGCTGGAAATGCAGTGTGACAGGAAGTGCGTGCATGAGCACATCTGACGATGTCATTATTGTATGTTATTACTGCTTCCTGGAGCATGGCACCTAACAGCACAGGCTCACCGGTTGGTGCAACAGATGAAATTAGCAGACATGTGTATCTGAGAAAGAATATTCACCCCAATATAAGGACACGGCAGGAAAAGCTCCCCTTTCATCTCATTTAGATTCTTGCATTGGATTCTGCCTTTGTGTTCCCAAGTTTGTATTCCTTTGCCCTCTGAATCTGGACTTGTCTGTTTTTTTCAACTAATCCAAAATTCAACAACTTACCAGTTCTGGGCTGTCGTGCTGCTCGTCCAACCTTCGGCCTGGAACCTCTCCTTGATTAGCTGGAGAAGATCCAGATTCACCCGTCTAGACTTCCACCTCAAACTCTAGAGCCAGGGTACACCTCCGAATAAGAGGCAGGCAATTTGGGATGAGGTGGAATTTCTTCACACCAAGGGTGGCGAATCTTTAGAATTCTCGACCACAGAGGGCTCAAACATCAAGTATGTTTGATGCAGGGCAGGATAGATTTCTAACTATTAAAGATATCGGGGGATATGGGGTCGTGTGGGGAAAAAGGTCGGCAGGTCGTAGATCAGCAATGATCTTGTTGAATAGTGGAGCAGACTCAAGGGGCCGAATAGCCTATCCCTCCTATTTCATATATTCCTATTTTCCTTTTGCTCCCCACTCCCCCATCATCCTGTAATCACTGATCTGTGCTTGTTCCTAGTTCTCCGAGTTCTTTTGTGTACTATGTATGTACTGTGTACGTTCCCTTGGCTGCAGAAAAATCCCCAATCCCCAAACACACTCAATGCCCCAAATTCCCATTTTCATATTTAAAGCCTTGGAACGCTTTTTTTATTTATAAAAAAAAAAAAAAAATCTTTCCTCCATTGTGTCAATTTTGTGTTACAGCCTCCTTGAACTTTGGGGGAGGATAATAAGCAAATGAAGACTTTGAGTCATGATTGACAGAATCTCCTGCTGTTCGATCTGGTTGCGGTTTAATATGGATTGTCTGGAGAATTGTTTTCCCCCCCCTCTCTCTAGCCTCTTTGGATGATCAGTTTGAAGGGAATGACTCGAGCATGTTGAAGGAGCTCTGCACTGCTCGCTTTGATTAAGGCAAAGCAAATTGAGGTTAATTTCTGTGGAGCGTTGCAGAGCCCGACTGGGCCGGCAGTTTTCTACCTACAGAATGTTGTGTGGAGGACTTTATAATGCATCTTGAAAGATGTACCAATAATCAAGATCAGACTGTAGTTTCATTTATAATTTTGTTCATTTTTACAGAAGAGACTTTATAAGCTGGTGTGTCTCTGGGGGATGGAAGCTGTCTGCTTGGAATAGAAAGTCTGAAGAGGCTTGTTAAACTGTTTTCTCTGCATAGTACATTTCTCTGGGGGAATGGGGAATTTTCTTACAGCTGTTAGAAGTTGGGAATTTCGGCACTGGAGAGTGAGACCCTGCCTTTTTTATTCCTTGCTAATTTTCTCCCCTCCCTCCACTGCTCGCGCTCTCTTCTGCTTCCTATGTACTGTTTGCTGTGATACAACTTTACAAACGTCATTCATTTAAGGGCAGCGCGGTAGCATTGTGGATAGCACAATTGCTTCACAGCTCCAGGGTCCCAGGTTCGATTCCCGGCTTGCGTCACTGTCTGTGCGGAGTCTGCACGTTCTCCCCGTGTGTGCGTGGGTTTCCTCTGGGTGCTCCGGTTTCCTCCCACAGTCCAAAGATGTGCAGGTTAGGTGGATTGGCCATGATAAATTGCCCTTGGTGTCCAAAATTGCCCTTAGTGTTGGGTGGGGTTACTGGGTTATGGGGATAGGGTGGAGGTGTTGACCGTGGGTAGGGTGCTCTTTCCAAGAGCCGGTACAGACTCGATGGGCGGAATGGCTTCCTTCTGCACTGTAAATTCTTATGATAATCTATGATCCTGTTCCTGACCCTCGAGACGATGGTGGCATATATAACCAGGCTGTTTTTCTTTTTATTTGTTCTTGGGATGAGGCGGGGTGTTGCTTGCAAGGATCTGGGGTCACATGTAGGCCAGACCGGGTAAGGACACCAGATTTCCTTCCCTGAAGGACATTAGTGAA
Organism: Scyliorhinus torazame; assembly: GCF_047496885.1. NCBI lineage: Eukaryota > Metazoa > Chordata > Chondrichthyes > Carcharhiniformes > Scyliorhinidae > Scyliorhinus > Scyliorhinus torazame. Next base: position 27,589,149 of record NC_092736.1, on the reverse strand, counting down.
CCAGAATCAGCAATGGATTCATGGTCATCATTATCCTTTTTTAATTCCAGAAATTTCACCATTGCCATGGCGGGATTCGAACCTGGTACCCAGAGCATGACCCTGACTCTCTGGATTACTAGTCTAGTGTCAATACCACTATACCACTGTCTCACCACATATGATGGTAGAAGTATCACAACCTGGTGTGTCCTTTTCCTCTCCAATACACCTGCTGTCTTGTAATTTCTCCCCCCCCTCCATACCCAAGTGTTTGAACCTACTGTCCACCCCTGGAGGAACATCATCCGCAGGCGTGTTTTAAAAAATGCACATGTTTGGGTCATTCCACTTTGTGCTCGCTTTGGCAGCACGTGTACTAAAATTGGGTCATTCCATTTGGTCACATTGATGGGGTTTCCCTACTTCCTTTATTCTGAAAGGTCAGCAAAAGACTGGCTGGGGAGTTGGAAAAGTTTGTACGGAACTTGAGTGTTCCTGACAAAAGAAACATGCTGTCAAAGCTTTTCGACCTATCATAGAATCCCTACAGGGCAGATGGAGGCCATTCGGCCCATCGAGTCTGCATCGACCCTCGGAAAGAGCACCCTAACGTCAGCCCACCTAACTGTTGGACACTACAGCGAAATGTAGCATGGCCAATCCACCTAAGCACGTCTTTGGACTGTGGGAGGAAACCGGAGCACCCGGAGGAAACTCTCAGACACTGGGAGAATGTGCAAACTCCACACAGTCACCAGAGGCCGGAATCGAACCCTCGTCCCTGGCACCGTGAGGCAGCAGTGCTGACCACTGTGCCATCGTGCCCTCATCAGGACAGATGCAAGGGGGCAGCACGGTAGCATTGTGGATAGCACAATTGGTTCACAGCTCCAGGGTCCCAGGTTCGATTCCGGCCTGGGTCACTGTCTGTGCGGAGTCCGCACATCCTCCCCGTGTGTGCGTGGGTTTCCTCCGGGTGATCCGGTTTCCTCCCACAGTCCAAAGATTTGCGGGTTAGGTGGATTGGCTATGCTAAATTGCCCTAGTGTCCAAAATTGCCCTTGGTGTTGGGTGGGGTTACTGGGTTATGGGGATAGGGTGAGGGTGTGGGCTTGGGTAGGGTGCTCTTTCCAAGAGCCGGTGCAGACTAGTTGGGCCAAATGGCCTCCTTCTGCACTGTAAATTCTATGACTTATCATGAATTAGTTATTAGAGTTATTCGTAGAACACAATGCTGTCCAATCACCGTATTTACGGTTTGCTTTTGTTCCAAGCTTTTCCAAACTATGTAGGCTCTAGAATGTTGTGTACCAAGTGGCCTTCATTCTACCATCATGTCGAGATCCCGCTCCCTTGGAATTTCTGCCTGGTTTTGGAGTATCATGACCTCTGCTGGACAGCAGTCTGTAGGAAAAATGTCAGAGTTCAGAGGAGATTTACGGAATGATACCAGGAACTTCATATCACATGATGAGGCTGGAGAAGCTGAGATTGTCGTCTCCCCCCCCCCCCCCCCCCCCAGCAGAGGGAGATTTAATAGAGCGTTCAAAATGCCGAGAGCTTTGACAACGCCAGGGGAAATTGTTGCCACAGCAGGAGAGTCAAGTGATCACAGGACCCAGATTTAAATTCACCGATTAAAACCCATTGGGAGAGGGGTGTTCCTTTTTTTTTTTTTTTTGAGGTAGCAAATTGTAATCTGGAATGGACTGCCAAAGTAGTGGAAGCAAAAATAATTGGATGAATGATTGAAATGAAAAAAAATAGAATTGCGAGGTAGAAGGAGATTGAAAGAACTGTCCCATTCGACTCAAAAAGGCAGCACAGGCATGGAGGGACTGGCTAACTCTGTTATTCTATGGGATGTAACTTGGGGAGGGATGAAAGAGACACTGGATATAGAGGACTGACTTCTCCACCCATTGCTGTGCAACGAGGGGGAGATGTAAGGAAATTGGATCGAAGGTGTAGTGGACAATTAGTAGCCTGAGGCTAATACTGTTAGCACTGAGTCAGAGGGGTACACCCAGACCTGGCCTGAGTTACATTGTCCCACACACGACTTCAACTCATTAACGGGGAAAAAAGACAATACCCCTGTTCAGCTGGAGTGATTCACTCAAGATCCATTGTCCTCTGGGGCACACTGATCTGACCAGCCATTAGCCCATTATAGAGCCTGATGGCCTCTTGTCTGTAAATTGGAGGTTAGTTGCATATTCATAGCATGGGCCTATTCTTTTGTGTACAAGAGAGTGGGCAATCAAAAGTCCGGATAATGATGATGAGTTCAAGTCTGGACACGCCTGAACAGAACCATCTTTGAGGAGCGGGGCAGAGCTTGAAGAGAGATACAAGTCCTGTGGGAGAGGCCATGAAGAAACTGCCATGGAGACTGGCTTTCAGAAAGGGCCTGAAGGAGCTTCACTATAAGCAGGAATATGCGCTGAAAATGCAAGTATCATTTTTGCCTGTCTGTGTAAGTGGAATTGAGAGCCATGTTCATTTTAACATACTGTTGAATGAGAAATTGTGTTAGGGTTACGAGATACATGTGTGCTTTTCTTGTTGGGTTTCAAGTTTGAAACATTAAATATTGTTTTTTGTTTCTTTTGTTATAATAAAATTTTGTTAGTAAAAATAACCAAGCCCTATTGCCTATGCAAACAGTCCTGGAGCGAATTGACCTTGCGCACAGTTTTAAAAATAAAACAAATGTGGCAGTTCTGATCCAGTATCTTAGCCACAGTTGGGATCTGGTCTCGCGTCTGTAACAACTGGAAAATGTATCATCCAGGGGTATCACGGTAGCATAGTGGTTAGCACTGTTGCTTCACAGCGCCAGGGACACTGGTTCGATTCTCTGCTTGGGTCACTGTCTGTGTGCAGTCTGCACGTTCCCCCTGTGTCTGCGTGGGTTTCCTCCGGTTTCCTCCCACAAGTCCCGTGCTGTTAGGTGAATTGGACATTCTGAATTCTCCCCCTGTGTACCCGAACAGGCGCCGGAGTGTGGAGACATGGGGATTTTCACAGTAACTTCATTGCAATGTTAATGTAAGCCTACTTGTGATACTAATGAAGATTATTATCATTAGAATACACAGCTGAGATTGTTAAACTCTGCGCTCCCCCACCACCCTTCCCCCAGGTTGATGAGTGGAAAATAATCTGTTTCACATTGCATGTCCAATCCACATGATCATTTCACCATCATCCTTGCTTCCCTATTGTGACAATTCTAACAATTACATAGAACAGAACATTACAGCGCAATACAGGCCCTTCAGCCCTCTATGTTGCGCCGACCTGTGAAACCACTCTAAAGCCCATCTACACTATTCCCTTATCGTCCATATGTCTATCCGATGACCATTTGAATGCCCTTGGTGTTGGCGAGTCGACTACTGTTGCAGGCAGGGCATTCCACGCCCTTACTACTCGCTGAGTGAAGAACCTACCTCTGACATCTGTCCTACATCTATCTCCCCTCAATTTAAAGCTATGTCCCCTTGCGCTAGACATCACCATCTGAGGAAAAAGGCTCTCACTGTCCACCCTATCCAACCCTCTGATCATCTTGTATGCCTCAATTAAGTCACCTCTTAACCTTCTTCTCGCTAACGAAAACAGCCTCGAGTCCCTCAGAAGATCTTCCCTTCATACCAGGCAACATTCTGGTAAATCTCCTCTGCACCCTTTCCAATGCTTCCACATCCTTCCTATAATGCGGCGATAGAATTGCACGCAATACTCCAAATGCGGCCGCACCAGAGTTTTGTACAGCTGCAATATGACCTCATGGCTCCGAAACTCAAACACTCTACCAGTAAAAGCTAACACACCATACGCCTTCTTTACAACCCTCTCAACCTGGGTGGCAACTTTCAGGGATCTATGTACATGGACACCGAGATCTCTCTGCTCATCCACACTACCAAGAATCTTACCATTAGCCCAGTACTCTGTCTTCCTGTTATTCCTTCCAAAATGAATCACCTCACACGTTTCTGCATTAAACTCCATTTGCCACCTCTCAGCCCAGTGCTGCAGCTTATCTATGTCCCTCTGTAACTTGTAACATCCTTCCCCACTGTCCACAACTCCACCGACTTTAGTGTCATCTGCACATTTACTCACCCATCCTTCTACGCCCTCCTCCAGGTCATTTATAAAAATGACAAACAGCAGTGACCCCAAAACAGATCCTTGTGGTACACCACTAGTAACTGGTCTCCAGTCTGAACATTTCCCATCAACCACCACCCTTTGTCTTCTTCCAGCTAGCCAATTTCTGATCCAAATTGCTAAATCACCCTGAATCCCATGCCTCTGTATTTTCTGCAGTAGCCTACCGTGGGGAACCTTATTAAACGCTTTACCAAAATCCATATACACCACATCAACTGCTTTACGCTCATCCACCTGTTTGGTCACCTTCTCAAAGAACTCAACAAGCTTTGTGAGGCACGACCTACCCTTCACCAAAACCGTGTTGACTATCTCTAATCAAATTATTCCTTTCCAGATGATTATACATCCTATCTCTTATAAACCTTTCCAAGACTTTGCCCACAACAGAAGTAAGGCTCACTGGTCTATAGTTACCGGGGTTGTCTCTACTCCCCTTCTTGAACAAGGGGACACATTTGCTATCCTCCAGTCTTCTGGCACTATTCCTTTAGACAAAGGTGAGTTAAAGATCAAAGCCAAAGGCTCAGCAATCTCCTCCCTAGCTTCCCAGAGAATCCTAGGATAAATCCCACCCGGCCCAGGTGACTTATCTATTTTCACACTTTCCAGAATTGCTAACACCTCCTGATGAACCTCAAGCTCTTCTAGTCTAGTCGCCTGAATCTCCGTATTCTCCTCGACAACATTGTCTTTTTCCTGTGTGAATACTGACGAAAAATATTCATTTAACACCTCTCCTATCTCCTCGGACTCCACGCACAACTTCTCACTTCTGTCCTTGACTGGCCCTACTCTTATCCTAGTCATTCTTTTATTCCTGACATATCTATAGAAAGCTTTAGGGTTATCATTGATCCTACCTGCCAAAGACTTCTCATGTCCCCTCCTGGCTCTTCTTAACTCTCTTTAGGTCCTTCCTAGCTAACTTGTAACTCTCAAGCGCCCTAACTGAACCTTCATGTCTCATCTTTACATAAGCCTTCTTCCTCTTGACAAGTGTTTCGACTGCTTTAGTAAACCATGGTTCCCTCGCTCGACCACTTCCTCCCTGCCTGACACGTACATACTTAACAAGGACACGCAGTAGCTGTTCCTTGAACAAGCTCCACATTTCCATTGTGCCCATCCCCTGCAGTTTTCCTCTCCATCCGATGCATTCTAAGTCTTGCCTCATCGCATCATAATTGCCTTTCCCCCAGATATAACTCTTGCCCTGCGATTATATACCTATCCCTTTCCATCAATAAAATAAACATAATCGAATTGTGGCTATCACCAAAGTGCTCACCTACCTCCAAATCTAACATCTGGCCTGGTTCATTACCCCGTACCAAATCCAATATGGCCTCGCCTCTCGTTGGCCTATCTACATACTGTGTCAGGAAACCCTCCTGCACACATTGGACGAAAACGGACCCATCTAAAGTACTCGAACTATAGCGTTTCCAGTCAATATTTGGAAAGTTAAAGTCCCCCATAACAACTACCCTGTTGCTTTCGCTCCTATCCAGAATCATCTTTGCAATCCTTTCCTTTACATCTCTGGAACTTTTCAGAGGCCTATAGAAAACCCCTAACAGGGTGACCTCTTCTTTCCTGTTTCTAACCTCAGCCCATACTACCTCAGTAGACGAGTCCTCATCAAACATCCTTTCTGCCACCGTAATACTGTCCTTGACTAATAATGCCACCCCTCCCCCTCTTTTACCACCTTCCCTGAGCTTACTGAAATATCTAAACCCCGGCACCTGCAACAACCATTCCTGTCCCTGCTCTATCCATGTCTCCGAAATGGCCACAACATCGAAGTCCCAGGTACCAACCCATGCCGCAAGTTCACCCACCTTATTCCGGATGCTCTTGGCATTGAAGGAGACACACTTTAAACCAACTTCCTGTCTGCCGGTACACTCCTGTAACTTTGAAACCTTACTCATGACCTCACTACTCTCAACCTCCTGTATCCTGGAGCTACAATTCAGGTTCCCAATCCCCTGCTGAACTAGTTTAAACCCTCCCGAAGAGCATTAGCAAATTTCCCCCCAGGATATTGGTACCCCTCTGGTCCAGGTGTAGACCATCCCGTTTGTAGAGGTCCCACCGACCCCAGAATGAGTCCCAATTATCCAGAAATCAGAAACCCTCCCTCCTGCACCATCCCTGTAGCCACGTGTTCAACTCCTCTCTCTCCCTATTCCTCATCTCGCTAACACGTGGCATGGGTAACAACCCAGAAATAATAACTGTTTGTCCTCAATCTAAGTTTCCACCCTAGCTCCCTGAATTCCTGCCTCACATCCCTATCCCTTTTCCTACCTATGTCGTTGGTACCTATGTGAACCATGACTTGGGGCTGCTCCCCCTACCCCTTAAGGACCCCGAAAACACGATCCAAGACATCACGCACCCTGGCACCTTGGCGGCAACACACCAACCGCGAGACTCTTGTTCCCACAGAATCTCCTATCTATCCCCCTAACTATGGAGTCTCCAATGACTAATGCTCTACTCCTCTCCCCCCTTCCCTACTGAGCAACAGGGACAGACTCTGTGCCAGAGACCTGTACCCCGTGGCTTACCCCTCGTAAGTCCCCCCCCCCCCAAACAGTATCCAAAGCGGTATACTTGTTACTAAGGGGAACGACCACAGGGTATCCCTGTACTGACTGCTTCCTCCCAACCCCTCTCACCATCACCCATCCATCTTTATTCTTCGGAGTAAGTACATCCCTGAAGCTTCTATCTATAACCACCTCTGCCTCCCGAATGATCCGAAGTTCATCCAGCTACAGCTCCCGTTCCCTAACGCGGTTTCTTAGATGAAATCAGCAGGGACACTGACGGCGTCCCTCACCTCAAACATTCTGCAGGAGGAACATTGCACTGCCTTCCCTGCCATCCCCTCTAGATAACTATAATTTAAAAAAAAAAGAAAGAGCTTACTTTTATTCACTCTACCCCTTAGGTTAAAGGAGGTGGGACTCTACAAGTGTCGTGTCTAGGGTTTAGAAACTGCCCAACTTAAATACAGGTTAAAAAATAAAACACTTAACCAGCAACCACTGTGCCCCACACGGAAACAGCAATCAGCTGTTGTGGGCCTGCGCAAACAACTTAAATCTTTACTACTTACCCAGCAGTCACTCTGTCCTCACTCCGACTGGATTCAGCTGGAAACCCTATAGTAAGTTTTTTAAAAAATTTACTGCCCTTCTCAGCAAGCACTTACTCAGCAACCACTGCGCCCCGCAAGATAACACCTCCGGGAAAAGTAAAACTAATTACCAGTCACCAGCCAATCACTTACCTACAGGCTGTGACATCACGGTTTGACTTCTTTCTACTTCCTAATTAGTGGATTATTTTCTCTCACTGCTGAATGCTGGTGGCCTTGTGGTGGTGGGGGGGGTTGTGGTAATGAGAGGGGGACACGTTACTTATCCTGAGCGCCTGCTCGCAATGTGGAAAGACAATATGGCCATGCCGAGTGATCATGAACACAATCTGGTCCAGCTGTTAATTCGGCTCCATTGCATTGTTGAAATGCCAGGAGACCACTGGAGCTCTCGAGGTTAATTACCGTGTCGTCGTCGCTGCTGCTGATCCGTCAGATTCAGCAACTTCTTGAAGCCACTTATCCTTCCTTTTGTGGAGTGCTGTCACCATTCAAAAAGACAATTAGAACAACTCTTTAGGAAATGATGGCTTTGCCTGACTGTCCATTCGCACACATCACAACGGTAAAAGTGCATTTGTTTTGACAGAGCAAACTTTACGATGACACAGTGCTCGAGTTTAATAGTTATTTGTCGTGGCTCGTTGGAAGAAAATATGTTGTTCTCCAAGTGCCGTCCATTCTTCACAGAATCACAAAGTTGTTGGGCACAGCAGGTGGCTATTTGGCCCATTGTGTGTACCTGCCCTCCAAATGGACATTGATGTAGTGCCCTCTCCCTGCCTTTTTCCCTCCATAGCCCTGCACTTTGTTTCTATTCCTATAATCATCTAACGGCCTCTTGAACGCCACGGTTGAATCTCCCTCCACCACACTTCCAGACGGTGCATTCTAAACCCGAACCACTTGTCATGTGAAAAAGCTTTTTCTCACATCGTATTTGTTTCTTTTGCAAATCACTAAACCTGTGCCCCCTCATTCTTGGTCTTTTTACGATTGGGAGCATTTTCTCCCAATCTACCTGTCCAGCCCCTTCATGATTTTGAATATCTCCATCAAATCTCCCCTTAGTCTTCTCTCCAAGGGGAATAGTCCCAACCTCTCCTATCTATCCTCATCACTGAAGTTTCTCATCCCTGGAGCCATTCTTGGAAACCTCTTCTGTGCTCTCTCCAATGCGTTCGCATCCTTCCTGTAGTGTGGTGCTCAAAAGTGTGCACAATACTCCTGCTGAGGGATAACTAATAAGTTCAACATAACCCCCTTGCTCTTGCAGTCTATGTCCCTATTAATAAAGCCCAGTATACTCTCTGCATTATTGACTGCTCTCTCCATCTGTCCTTCCACCTTTAGTGATCTATGCATACATACACCTAGGTCCCTCTGTTCCTGTTAAAGAATTTTACTACCTATTTTATATTATCTCACCGTGTTCTTCCTCCCAAAATGCATAACCTCGCACTTCTCCGTTTGAATTTTATCTGCCACCCATCTGTCGTTTGAAGTTCTACACTGTCGTCCTCACAGTTTCCAACAGTTCCAAATTTTGTATCAACTGCAAACTTTGACATTTTCCCCTGCACACCAAGGTCTGGATCATCAATATATTTTGAAAAGCAAGGGACCCAATGCAGGGACCTTGGGGAAAACTGCACCAAAGCTTCTTCCATCCTGAACAATATCCATCCACCATCACCCTCTGCTTCCTATTATTCAGCCAATTTTGTATCCATGTTGCTACTGTCCCTTTTATTCCATGAGCTATAACCTTTCTCACAAGTCTGTTGTGTGGCACTGTATCGCATGCCTTTTGAAAGTCCATGTACACCACATCAGCAACATTACCCTCATTGATCCTTTCTGTTACATCCTCAAAACATCCAGCAAGTTAGTTTTTCAAAAAATATATTTTTATTCTCCTTTTTCACATTTTCTCCCAAATTTACAACAATAAACAATAATCAGTAACGAATATGTCAATCCCCATATCAATAACAACGATCCCATCCTCCCACCAAACCCCAAACATTAGCCCGCATGTTCACGTAAACAAATGACAAAAAGGAATCAGGAATCACCCATAGTCACCATTAACATACACAGCCCCCCCCCCCCCCCCCTCCCCCTCTTCCCCCAAACTAATGTTCGATGTTATCCAGTTCTTGAAAGCGCAAGATGAATAATGCCCATGAATTGTAGAACCCCTCCATCCTTCCCCTCAGTTCAAACTTGACCTTCTCAAGAGTCATGAATTCCAACAGGTCCCCCTGTCACGCCAAGGCACAGGGTGGAGAGGTTGCTCTCCATCCCATCAGGATCCGCCTTTGGGCGCTCAACGAGGCGAAGGCTACAACATCTGCCTCCGCGCCCGTTTCCAACCCCGGCTGGCCCGACACCCCGAATATGGCCTCCCGAGGGCCTGGGTCCAGTTTCACTTGCACCACTTTAGAGATTACCCTAAAAACCTCCTTCCAGTAATCCTCCAGCTTTGGACAGGACCAGAACATATGAACGTGATTCGTGTGCCCCCCCCCCCCCCCCCCCCCCCCCCCCCCCCCCCCCCGGCAATGTTCGCACACATCTTCTACCCCTTCAAAGAATCTGCTCATCCTTGCCCTCGTGAGGTGTGCTCTATATTCTTTCAGCTGCATCAGCCCCAACATCGCACACAATGTGGAGGCATTCACTCTCCGGAGCACGTCACACCAGAACCGCTTCTCCATACCCTCTCCCAACTCTTCCTCCCACTTTGTTTTGATCCTTCCCAGTGGTGCCTTCTCCTCTTCCAAAACAGCTCCGTTAACCGCCAACACTACCCCCTTCTCCAGCGCCCCCTGTCATCAGCACCTCCTCCAGCAAAGTGGAGGCCGGCTCTACCAGGAAGCTCTGTATCTCCTTTCTGGCAAAATCTCAAACCCGCATGTATCTAAACATTTCCCCCTGCTCCAGCCCATACTTCGCTTCCAGCTCCTTTATTCCTGCAAACCCACCCCCAAGAAACAAATCTTTTAGTGTCTTAATCCCCTTCTCCTCCCATTTCCGAAAATTTCCATCCCACTTCCCTGGCTCAAATCTGTGGTTCCCCCGAATCAGCATTCATCCAGCAAGTTAGTGAAACAAAATTTCCCCTTTAGAAATCCATACTGGCTCTGCCTAATTTACCCACATGACTACTAATTCTATCCCGAATAATTGTTCTTGGAAGCTTGCCCACTATTAATAAACTGACTGGTCTGTAACCTTGGTGCATATCTGAATGAATGTACAACATATTTGTGTTCTCAAGTTGAGAGTGGACATTCTGCCTAATGCTACAGGGGTAAAGAAGTTGACCACTTCAGTTAAAGCCATGTTGGATAGTGATCTTCTACTAGGCAAATAGCAGTGTGTGCCCACCTTCTGCTAAAACCCTCATCCATTGTCACCTCTGGACTCTACTGTTTATACTCTTCCAGGTGGCCTCTCACTTTGTGTCCTTGTTAATCTTCAGCTCATCCAAAGTTCTACCCAGATCCTAACCTGCACAAACTCCCATTCGCCCACAACCCTATTGCTAACTGACTTACATGGGCTTCCTTCCCTCAATCTTTCTACGACCTCCCCTCCTAAATTGCTCCTTAAATCTCACCTCTGGCCAAGCTGTTGGTCATCTGTCCTAATATCTCCTTGTGTTATTGTGTGTCAAAATCTGGCTGATAACGTTACTACGAAATGCCTCGCAACCTCATTGCATTAAAGACGAGATATAAACGGAAGCTAGCCTCCAGATTCAAATTGAAGCCAATAATAGTCTGATATTTTCTAATTATGATCTTTATTATTGTCACAAGTAGGCTTACATTAACACTGCAATGAAGTTACTGTGAAAAGCCCCTAGTCGCCACATTCCGGCACCAGTTCGGGTACACGGAGGGTGAATTTAGAATGTCCAAATTACCTCAAGCACGCCTTTCGGGACTTTGTGGGAGGAAACCGGAGCACCCGGAGGAACCCCACGCAGACAGGTGGAGAACGTGCAGATTCCCAGAGCAGAGAGTAGTTGGCGGCAGTGACCCAAGCTGGGAATCAAACCTGGGTCCCTGAAGCTGTGAAGCAATAGTGCTAACCACTGAGCTACCGTGCCGCCATGTTTCTGGTACTGGTCAGATTGACGGCCAATGGTACTTGAGACAATCCAAGTCAAAGGGGGTATCCATTCTGCCATTGGCTCCCAGTCAAAACACCCTATAGATTTGTGTGTATGTGGGTTGCGTGAGTCCTTGTGTCAGAGGACTCCATATTTGCGATAGAGGGGGCAGAAATCTCAACCTATTGGAACTTGACCAGGATATATTTTTGCCTATTGATGAAATTTGACTTCCTCAGCAATAGCCTTTGCTTGAATAGTCGAGTATGAGAATTGCCCCCAGCTTGCTGGGGACCATTTTCCAAACTACAGTAAAACTGGTGACTGCACAGATGACTCCATTTAACGTCAGCGATCCGATTGTGCTGTGCTTTTACTTATGCTCTGGCCAATATGTGCCCTCATTCAACATCACTTGAGTAGATTATCTGGCAATTTATCACATTGCTGTTGGTGGGAGCTTGCTGTGCTCAAAATGGCTGCTGTGTCTCCGAAATAACAGCATTGACGGTGCATTATCTAAATGCTGTTCTATTCTGGGTATCTGAGGAATGTACTGTGTTGATGGCCGGGCATAAGACAACAGTAGAGATTGTTGGGAGTGCGTCATTGCTGCTACATTCAGGAGGTATTTTAGTCTCCTACGTGGATAGTAATGGCAGTAATCTGTGATAGGGCATTGTGAAATGTACTGTGCTGCAATTTATACTGTTCGTCAAAACAGTGTCTGGGTAATTGGATTGAATTTGAATTGGGTTTTTTTTGAGAAAGCAAGGCGATGGATTCAGGGCTTGACCTGTCCATGCTGCGAATAGGCTTTGTAATTCTGGAGAAAGCAATACATTTCTTTTTTTAAAAAGCTGCTTTAATTCGGTGTGAAGCTGGGGAGTGCCAACGGTGGTTAAGTTGGCATTTTCGTCTCTTTGGAGAGGGGTGGGGGAAGAAAAAGTCACCGTGCTCAGATAACGAAAGGCTAAGCTTGTGCAGTGCAAGTGAATGAATGGTGTGACCAGTCGGGAGAAAGCAGCAATTTGTGTGCTTCCACATTGTCAGGCCTGCAGGGGAGAAGGAACATACAAGCAGTGGGACGTATCGCTCCCGACCGTTTGTGAAACTGTGAATCAGACAGTTTTACGGTTTCTTTACTCAGAAAACCAAACCCAAGCTACGAATCAAAAGGTGCCGTTAAACCAATTAAGAATGCACGGCCTCCTTCTTGCAAAGCAAATTTACTGCGGATGCTGGAATCCGATACAGAAAACACTGGACAATCTCAGCAGGTCTGACAGCACCTGTGGAGAGAGAAGTGAGCTAACGTTTCCATTCTGGATCTAGGCTCGAAACATTGGCTCCTTTCTCTCTCCACAGATGCTGTCACCCTTCAGTGCAAAAGCTATTTAAAAAAAAAATATTAGATCAAATAGTAGCTGTGAAATTAAGTCCACAAATTAGTTTCCTTTGCTGGGAGGAAAGTCTCATTATGCGTTGAGGTTCTGAGGAATGGATGGAGAATGTTTTCTTGTCCTGATGGTCAGTGGAGAGGGAAGTATGAAGACGCCAGTATCCTAATCTCCTGTATCCTAACTCGTACTTCTCCCTCAACCAGTATCACGTTATCTGGTTGGTATGGCATTGCTTTGTTGGACCTTGCTGTTTCTAATTTGGTTGGCACATCTACATTACAATATGACTACACTTGAAAGGAGCTTCATTTGCTGTAAAGCACTCTGGGGTGTCCTTGGGTTGTGACAAGAGCTCATTGGACCAAATCCTCCAATTTCCTTTTATCTAATTATTCTACGGGATGTGGGCATTGTTGGCAAGGCCACCATTTATTACTCCTCTCTAATTACCTTTGAACTGGGTGGCTTGCTGGGTCATTTCAGAGGACAGTTAAGAGTTGTTATGGGCCAGGGTTTAGAGAACACCAAAGTATATCATGGAGTTCACCTGACCTACAACGGTTTATTAGTTTTGGTTACGAAGGGCACAAGGGCCTACTTTTCAGGTGTTATTCAACAGAGGCCGTAAGCACTTTTAAACAAAATAAAGTTTATTCTCCGAATTCAGTTAACATTTTATAAACACAGTAAGCATTTTATCAACTACCAACATAAATACCCCACACAGCTACAGTACTCTATTTTTAATCCTTAATAACTTTTTACTGTTTCACCCAAGTAACAACATCCATTAACCAGACCACCCTTTTACCACAAAACAGTAGGTTACTTTGATGTTATCAAGTGATCTGGAGACACCTTTTAACATGCAGAGAGAGAGAGACACACACACCCACAAGACGTCTGTCTTTACCCAGCTTCCAAATATAAACCAAAAGTAAAACTCTGCCACAAACAGCTCTCAGCTCAATAACAAAACTAAAACCCAGAGCCACAGCCCAGCTCCACCCACACAATGATATCACTAAAGCCATGTGATAAGAGAACACATTTAAAGGGACATTCACATGACAGTCAACCAAATTGCTGCAGGTCAGGGGGTCATGTGTCAGGTAAGGACGACAGATTTCCCTCAATGATAGCTTCACGTTCATTACTGAAACTGGCTTTCAATCCCAGAATTAATTAATTGAATTCAAGTTCCACGTGGTGGGATTTGAACCCTAGAGAATTAGCTGGGTGACTGGGTTATTAATCCAATAACGTTCCCTCTATCACACCATCTGTTAAGTAATGGGTTAAGAGACATTGCAATTAGTTGTCTCATCTATGTTAAGTATCCATTAATTGACACTGATATGCAAAGGGGCTTCAGGTGGCCTCTGTCAGGTGGTGTGTTAAGAGTTTTGTGCAGAGGCTGTGGAAGTGAAATAAATGGTGTTTGGTGAAAAGGAACAAGAACTTTAGACTCTTCATTTCACAGCAACTAAAACGTCTAACATCATCTCCTATGTTCTTGGCACTGGTGTACAATTGCAATTGACCACACATCCTGATATCACTGCGCAGTGACCAAAATGTCTCAATCCGAAGGTTCACCAGACTTGTTCCCGGGAAGGCGGGACTGTCTTATGAAAAGAGATTGGGCAAACTGGGCCTATGTTCTCTCTAGTTTTAAAAGAGTGAGAGGTAATCTCATGTTTCCCTTTGTAAGGGCAGCACGGTGGCGCAGTGGGTTAGCCCTGCTGCCTCACGGCGCCGAGGTCCCAGGTTCGATCCCGGCTCTGGGTCACTGTCCGTGTGGAGTTTGCACATTCTCCCCGTGTCTGCGTGGGTTTCGCCCCCACAACCCAAAGATGTGCAGGCTAGCTGGATTGTCCACGCTAAAATTGCCCCTTAATTGGAAAAAAATGAATTGGGCACTCTAAATTTAAAAAAGAAAAGAAAAAATGTTTTCCTTTGTTGGGCAGTCTAGAAATGGGGCACAATTTCAAAATAAGGGGGAAGCCACTTAAGACTGAGAGGAGGAGAGATTTGCAAAGGGTTGTGAATCTTTGAAATTCTGTGCCCCAGAGGGCTGTGGAAGCTCAGTCATTGAGTATGTTTAAAGCAGAAATTGATAGATTTATGATTAGCAATAACTTAAAGGGTTATGAGGATAGTGTAGGTGTAAAAGGCAATGAAGTGTCCAATCAACTCTGATTGTATAGAATGGTGAAGCAGGCTCGATGGGCTGAATGGTCTATTCCTGTTCCTAATTGTCTCTACTCTGGAATTGAAGAGCCCAGCGTTACAGCCTAACCACGCCGCAAATTGATAAAGCAGGAGTTAGGTTGGTCGCCCAAAAGCCCTCTGCTCCAGTGAAAAAGCAGCTTCAGAAGATTTGTGTCCCCAGAGTACCTGTTTGAAACTGAGATAACTGCACCGTAGTGCATTATAATGAGGAGAGCGGCCTGCCTACTCTAACTGCTCTTTGCTCTGGGAGTCTGTGACCTTGCTACTCAGAAGGACAGAGTTTGGTTTATGAATGAAACATTGCAGTGCCCACGGCCTCATAGAGAGTTACGTTACAGTAGGCCATTCAGCCCATGCCTGCTATGGCTCTCTGTAATGAGCTATCCAATTAGTCCCGCTCCATTTCCTCATAGTGCTGCAGATCTTTCCTTTAAGTATTTATTATTTCCCTTTGGAAAGTTATCGTTGAAGCTGCTTCTACCACCCATTCATTTAGGCAGCACATTTCAGAGTGGAAGCATTTTCTCCTCGCTCTTCCCAATCGGAAATAATTTGCTAATTATTCACAATCAGTGGCCTCTGTACTGACCCTTCAGCCTGTCGAAACCCTTTCTCCCTATCTGTTGTTCATCATGTTGAGCATCTCCACTAAAAGTAGAAATGTCTGCGATATAAATGTACATATGTATGGGCGCAATTTAAGTCAAGCACCAGTGAATGAGAAATTCAAGGATTTGCAACATAGTAGATGGTGCTGCTAGCTTTGGACAGCAAGACCCAGATGATTCTGCACCCAAGATATGGGGTGAGACTCGGTTCTATTGATTGACTGATGGCCAATGAATTGGCCAAAAGGCTGTGTTCTGCCCAGCAACAGGTGGTGATTGGATCTTGTGTGAGTGGGGTGACTTCCAGATACCTAAGGAAAGCAGATTTGAGACCTGTACACGCAGAGACCGGGATCTCGATCTCTCGAGATCTCTCTCTCTCTCTTTCTCTCTCTCTTTCTCTTTTTCCCTCTCTCTCTCTCTCTCTCTCTCTCTTTTTCCCTCTCTTTTTCCCTCTCTCTCTCTCCCTCTTTTTCACTCGCTATCTTTTTCTCTCACTCTCTTTTTCTCTCTCTCTCGTTCCCCCTCTCTCCCACTCTTTCCCCCTCTCTATCTTCCCTCTCTCTCTTTTTCCCTCTCTTTCTCCCTCTCTCTCTCTCTCTTCTCTTTTTCCCTCTCTTTCTCTCTCTTTCCCCAACCCTCTTTTTCTCTCTCTGTCTCTCTCTCTGTCTCTCTCTCTGTCTCTCTCTCTGTCTCTCTCTCTGTCTCTCTCTCTGTCTCTCTCTCTGTCTCTCTCTCTGTCTCTCTCTCTGTCTCTCTCTCTGTCTCTCTCTCTGTCTCTCTCTCTGTCTCTCTCTCTGTCTCTCTCTCTCTCTCTCTCTCTCTCTCTCTCTCTCTCTCTCTCTCTCTCTCTCTCTCTCTCTCTCTCTCTCTTTTTCTCTCTCTCGCTCTCTCGCTCTCTCTCTCTCTCTTTTTCTCCTCTTTCTCTCTCTCTCTCTTTTTCTCGTGTGCGTGTATATATACGGGGGGGTTGGAGTTAAAGTGGGGGGGTTAGGAATGAGATCAAGTTAATCAGTTGTTTTTGCTGCAGATTTCATTAAAGTTCTGATTATACATAAAAATAAATTTTGTTTAAATTTACCAACCTGGTGACTGGCTTGGGTCAAAGACTTCAGGTATTTTTTGAAGAATTATTGGTGAATTCAGTTGTGTTGTGACTCCGGGTTAAGTGTGGCTGGATTTGACCGTGCACTGGCCCAGGGTGTGGTAACACTGTTCACTCTCGTGTTCACAGCCTGAGCTGTACTGAATCGACTTCTTATTACTGAAAAGAGCTACAGGACCACAGGTTTGGGCCCGGGGTGCCAGAGACAAGTCAGCTAAGGAATGGCGGCGTTTCGGGAATTTGCAACTGTGCCTCCTTGGAGGAATGTACTAACGACATAGGCAGGAAGGGGCATGAGGTCCTGCAGCAGGAGTTCAGGGAGCTAGGCAGAACGTTAAAAGACAGGGCCTCTAGGGTTGTAATCTCGGGATTACTCCCTGTGCCACGTGCCAGTGGGGCTCGAAATAGGAAGATAGAGCAGCTAAACACGTGGTTAAACAGCTGGTGTAGGAGGGAGGGTTTCCGTTATCTGGACCACTGGGAGCTCTTCCGGGGCAGGTGTGACCTGTATAAGAAGGACAGGTTGCATCTAAACTGGAGAGGCATGAATATCCCGGTCGCGAGGTTTGCTAGTGTCACACAGGAAGGTTTAAACTAGTATGGCAGGGGGTGGGTACCGGAGCAATAGGTCAGAAGGTGAAGAAATTGAGGGAGAACTAGGGAATAGGGCCAGTATGGCTCTGAGGCAGAGCAGACAGGGGAGATGTTGCTGAAAACAGCGGGACTGGTGAAGTGCATATGTTTTAATGCAAGAAGTATAACAGGTAAGGCAGATGAACTTAGAGCTTGGATTAGTACTTGGAACTATGATGTTGTTGCCATTACAGAGACCTGGTTGAGGGAAGGACAGGATTGGCAGCTAAATGTTCCAGGATTTAGATGTTTTAGGCTGGATAGAGGGGGATGTAAAATGGGTGGAGGAGTTGCGCTACTGGTTAGGGAGAATATCACCGCTGTACTGCGGGAGGACACCTCAGAGGGCAGTGAGGCTATATGGGTAGAGATCAGGAATAAGAAGGGTGCAGTCACAATGTTGGGGGTTTACTACAGGCCACCCAACAGCCAGCGGGAGATCGAGGAGCAGATAGGTAGCAGATTTTGGAAAGGAGTAAAAGCAACAGGGTTGTTTTGATGGGCGACTTTAACTTCCCCAATATTGACTGGGACTCACTTAGTGCTTAGACGGGGCAGAGTTTGTAAGGAGCATCCAGGAGGGCTTCTTAAACCAACATGTAGATAGTCCAACGAGGGAAGGGGCTATACTGGACCTGGTATTGGGGAATGAGCCCGGCCAGGTGGTACAAGTTTCAGGAGGGGAGCATTTTGGGAATAGTGACCACAATTCAGTAAGTTTTAAAGTGCTGGTGGACAAGGATAAGAGTGGTCCTAGGGTGAATGTGCTAAATTGGGGGAAGGCTAATTATAACAATATTAGGCAGGAACTGAAGAACCTAGATTGGGGGTGGATGTTTGAGGGTAAATCAACATCTGACATATGGGAGTCTTTCTAATGTCAGTTGAAAGGAATTCAGGACCGGCATGTTGAAGGATAAATACAGCAAATTTCGGGAACCGTGAATAACGAGAGATATTGTAGGCCTCGTCAAAAAGAAAAAGGAGGCATCTGTCAGGGCTAAAAGGCTGGGAACAGACGAAGCCTGTGTGGAATATAAGGAAAGTAGGAATGAACTTAAGCAAGGAGTCAGGAGGGCTAAAACGGGCCACGAAAAGCCATTGGCAAACAGGGTTAAGGAAAATCCCAAGGCTTTTTACACGTACATAAAAAGCAAGAGGGTAGCCAGGAAAAGGGTGGGCCCACTGAAGGACAGGCGAGGGAATCTGTGTGGAGCCAGAGGAAATGGGCGAGGTACTAAATGAATACTTTGCATCAGTATTCACCAAAGAGAAGGAATTGATGGATGTTGACTCTGGAGAAAGGTGTGTAGATAGCCTGGGTCACAGAGATCCAAAAAGACATTGGGCGTCTTGAAAATATTAAGGTAGGCAAGTCCCCAGGGCCTGATGGGATCTGCCCCAGAATACTGAAGGAGGCTGGAGCGGAAATTGCTGAGGCCTTGACAGAAATCTTTGGATCCTCACTGTCTTCAGGTGATGTCCCGGAGGACTGGAGAATAGCCATGTTGTTCCTTTGTTTAAGAAGGGTGACTAGGATAATCCAGGGAACTACAGGCCGGTGAGCCTTACATCAGTGGTAGGGAAATTACTGGAGAGAATTCTTCGAGATAGGATCTATTCCCATTTGGAAGCAAATGGACGTATTAGCGAGAGGCAGCACGGTTTTGTGAAAGGGAGGTCGTGTCTCACTAACTTGATAGAGTTTTTCGAGGAGGTCACAAAGTTGATTGATGCAGGTAGGGCAGTGGATGGTGTCTATATGGACTTCAGTAAGGCCTTTGACAAGGTCCCTCATGGTAGACTGGTACAAAAGGTGAAGTCACACGGGATCAGGGGTGAGCTGGCAAGGTGGATACAGAACTGGCTAGGTAATAGAGGGCAGAGAATAGCAATGGAAGGATGCTTTTCTAATTGGAGGGCTGTGACTAGTGGTGTTCCGCAGGGAACAGTGCTGGGACCTTTGCTGTTTGTAGTATATATAAATGATTTAGAGGAAAATGTAACTGGTCTGATTAGTAAGTTTGCAGACGACACAAAGGTTGGTGGAATTGCGGATCGCAATGAGGACTGTCAGAGGATACAGCAGGATTTAGATTGTTTGGAGACTTGGGCGGAGAGATGGCAGATGGAGTTTAATCTGGACAAATGTGAGGTAATGTATTTTGGAAGGTCTAATGCAGGTAGGGAATATACAGTGAATGGTAGAACCCTCAAGAGTATTGAAAGTCAGAGATCTAGGTGTACAGGTGGAGAGGTTAGTCAAGAAGGCATACGGCATGCTTGCCTTCATTGGCCGGGGCATTGAGTATAAGAATTGGCAAGTCATGTTGCAGCTGTATAGAACCTTAGTTAGGCCACACTTGGGAGTATAGTGTTCAATTCTGGTCGCCACACTACCAGAAGGATGTGGAGGCTTTAGAGAGGATGCAGAAGAGATTTGTCGGGATGGTGCCTGGTATGGAGGGCATTAGCTGTGAGGAGAGGTTGAATAAACTCGGTTTGTTCTCACTGGAACGACGGAGATTGAGGGGCGACCCGATAGAGGTCTACAAAATTATGAGGGGCATAGACAGAGTGGATAGTCAGAGGCTTTTTCCCAGGGACCCTGGAAGTGCAGAAGTTTTTAGTTTAGTCGGCAGCATGGTCGGCCCAGGCTTGGAGGGCCGAAGGGCCTGTTCCTGTGCTGTACTTTTCTTTGTTCTTTAAAGCACTGAATGATTGAGCTGTGATTGTAATGTCATGTTTTGTGTTGTTTTTTTTCCAGTGTGTTCGATTAGTGTCCTGGGAGAGAGTGACGTGATGCAGGAGTTCTTGGCTGATTCTAGTGAGGTAAGATCATCAAAAAGGAAGGCTGCCTTACGGACCCGTTTTACTCCGAATTCAGAGATGAATATTTAACGCAATCACACCGCACTCAGCCCCTCGAGGCTCTTCTGCCATTCAGTCAGATCATGACAGCATCTTAACTCATTGTACCATTTGTTGTGGTTCGAAAGCCTATAAGACCTTTACCTAGCAAACTAAAACCACCTCCATTTTGAGATTTATAACCCACTCCCAGTCACAGAAGAGTATCCTTTTGTATGAGAATTGCTTCCTATTACCACCCCACAACAACCTTAATCATATAATTTACAGTGCAGAAGGAGGCCATTCAGCCCATCGAGTCTGCACCGGCCCTTAGAAAGGGCACCCTAATTAAGCCCATGCCTCCTTATCCCAGTAACCCCGCCTAACCTTTTGGACACTATGGGGCAATTTACATGGCCAATCAACCTAACCTGCACATCTCTGGACTGTGGGAAGAAGCCGGAGCACTCGGAGGAAACCCACGCAGACATGGGAGAAAGTGCAAGCTCCACACAGACTGTCACCCGAGGCCGGTATTGAACCCAGGACTCTGGAGCTGTGATGCAGCAGTGCTAACCCCCGCACAACTGTGCCGCCTCTCGAAAATGCGATTTAAATCTCAAACCTTGGCTGGTTCCTCCTGTTACACAGATACCTAGAAAATGTTAGAATGAAACCCGTTTCTGGGCGGCAGGGTGGCGCAGTGGTTAGCACTGCTGCCTCACGGCGCCAAGGACCCGCGTTTGATCCAGTCCCGGGTCACTGGCCGTCTGGAATTGGCTCATTTACCCCATGTCTGCATGAGTCTCACCCCCCGCAACCTAAAACGACGTGCGAGGTAGGTGGATTGGCCACGCTAAATGAAATGAAAATGAATGAAAATCGCTTATTGTCACAAGTAGGCTTCAATGAGGTTACTGTGAAAAGCCCCTAGTCGCCACATTCCGGCGCCTGTTCGGGGAGGCTGGTACGGGAATTGAACCATGCTGTTGGCCTGCTTGGTCTGCTTTAAAAGCCAGCGATTTAGCCCAGTGTGCTAAACCAGCCCCTAAATTGACCCTTAATTGGGAAAAAATTATATTTAAAAAGAAAAAAAAAGAATTAATACCATTTCTAATTTCTGGGTAACTATTGTAAAGACACGGACTGATTTCCCCGTCACCACAGGTCCAGCTCAATCCCCCCTCCCCAACCCAATGACCCACCCGCCTTCGGTTTCAATCCCCCCACTAACCCCAAAATCATGTCCACTTGCCTTCTCCTTAGCCTGTCAATTTCAATGGACGTTTAAACTTAACCTGATTTACAACATCCAAGTGCTGTAAAGACTGGGACATGTCCCTCTTCAGTCTGACTCTGCTGGACTGTGATGCTGCATCTCGCCCAGCCTGAGTCGGAGGGTCAGGTAAGGAAGACATTTCACTTAAGTAATTGGCCGCGGAAGTAATTGGCCATGGAGTGACAATCCGGCACTGATTGCCACTCTGAGGAAATTGCGGTCCAATAGTTTCATCCATTTGTGATGAAAGGGTTGATAGGCTAGATAAACATCTCAATTACGCAAGTACAGAAGTATTACATCTGCCAGTGCCTCAATGGGAGATGTACCAATTGCTGTTGTTAAATGTAACACTGAAGCATTAAACCCTTTTCTCAAATATGAAGCTGGGACTGAAATGCAAAGTACTTTTGTCAAGGGTAATGGATTATTTGTTGTGCCAACAATGTGCCTTAGCTGAGCTGCAAGACATCAGTCTTATTTGTAGAATGATTCAGCACAGTGAAGCCATCTGAAAGAGTTATCTAATTACTCCCTGCATTTTCTCCTAAGCCCTACAAAAATGTCAGTATTTATTCCATTCCCTTTTTGAAAGTTATTCAGTCAACTTCCACCCTTTCAGTTAGTGCAATCCAGACCATAACTTGCTGCGTAAGTTTCTCTTCTCCCCCATTGCCACTTATTTTAAATCTGGGTCCTCTGCTAACTGACCTTCCTGCCAGCAGTTGCCAAAATCCTTTATGATTTTGAGCACCTGTATTGAATCTTCGTATCGTTGTTCGCATTCTAGTAATTCCCCCTGAAGTATAGGTTGTATCCAATGCCCGACGGTATGTCTTCAGCACACGGCGGTCGTGTTGTGCGCAAGCTGGTGTCTCATTTGGGTAGCACAAATGGATAGCACTGTGGCTTTACAGCGCCAGGGTCCCAGGTTCGATTCCCCAGTGGGTCACTGTCTGTGAGGAGTCAGCACGTTCTCCAGGCTCTGTGGGTTTCCTCCGGGTGCTCCGGTTTCCTCCCACAGTCCAAAGACGTGCGGGTTAGGTGGATTGGCCATGATAAGTTGCCCTTAGTGACCAAAAAGGTTAGGAGGGATTATTGGGTTACGGGGATAGGGTGGAAGTGAGGGCTTAAGTGGGTCGGTGCAGACTCGATGGGCCGAATGGCCTCCTTCTGCACTTTATGTTCTAGGTTCATTTGTACAATAGAATGTAATGGTCGGTTGCATTTGATCATCAGTAGGGGCTGGTTTCACACAGTGGGCTAAATAGCTGGCTTGTAATGCAGAACAAGGCCAGCAGCGCGGGTTCAATTCCCGTACCAGCTGAGAATTCTGAATTCTCCCTCTGCGTACCCGAACAGGCGCCGGAATGTGGCAACTAGGGGATTTTCACAGTAACTTCATTGAAGCCTACTTGTGACAATAAGCAATTATTGTTATTTCCTGATGATATTGGAGCACTGTTTTATCTGAATGGTCTAGTTGGACTAAGTTATGGATCAATGCGAGTCCAACCAGATGCTCCGCAAGTATTTTTTATTTTGTTTTGTTATGTCCAATTAGAGCAGCCAATTATTTATTTTTCCAATTAAGGGGTAACTTAGCATGGCCAATCCACCTAACCAGCACATCAATGAATTACTTTTGAATATAGTCACTGTTATGGGCGGCATGGTGGCACAGTGGTTAGCACTGTTGCGCCCCAGCTCCGGGGTCCCAGGTTTGATTCCCAGCTTGGATCACTGTTCGGAGTCTGCACGTCCTCCCCGTGTGTGCGTGGGTTTCCTCCGGGTGCTCCGGTTTCCTCCCACAGTCCACAGATGTGCAGGTTAGGTAGATTGGCCATGATAAATTGCTCTTGGCATCCAAAAAGGTTAGGTGGGGTTATGGGGATAGGGTGGAGGTGTGGGCTTTATGCCCTTTCCAAGGGCTGGTGCAGACTCAGTGGGCCGAATGGCCTCCTTCTGCACTGTAAATTCTATGATTCTATAGTGGCAGCTATGTTGCATCTCACAAACAGCCAAATGAGAACTCACTAACCTGTCTAATGGACAGGGCTACCTTGCTCTTCTTTAAAAGATTCTGTGGCACTATTTCACAACCCCCCCTGAGAGGCCTCCTATTCAAATTCTTACCTGAAAGACTGTACATCTGACAGTGCAGTACTCCTGTCGTACTCTTCTGGAGTGAGCCAGCTCTGAAGTTGGACCAGCAGTGATGCCGGACTTGATTTTCCTCCGATCACTGCCCTGCGGATCACTAAAGTCCCTGTGTCATGCAGTGTGTGAGATGGGCTTCATTTGGGAAACTGGAATACTGCTTAATTGAGTGTCCTTTCGCATGAATTGATCCCACTGCTTAATGAGTTTTTTTTCCTGTAGCACTGCTAGGAGTTTAATCAGATTGCACGAGCCATCACTGAGATGTATACAGGCCTCACCGTACTGGAAGCTGTGAATAGTAGATTCAGGTCTGCAGTACTGAAGATATTTTGGGTTAATTAACCTTCTCTCCAAGGGCTGTACGGATCATTGTATGGGGGCTGTACGGATCATTGTATGGCACTGTTTGGTTAAGCAAAGATCGCCATGTTTTGGAGCTCTCGGTTTGGAGAGGAGAGACAGTGCGAGAATCCATTTACTGCTTTCAGGAATCGTTTCCGCCAGCATTAACTGCTCAGATAGTGACCTTGAAGGAGAGAGGGTATTGGAAATGAGGGCACCGCTTTGGTTGAAGTGGGATTGGCCCTCTGATATGCCCTGCCTCTCTCTGAAAGTAGTATGGGCACTGTGAACAGCTAGCCGCAGTTTGTGTTTGCTCTGTGATCTGAGCTCCAGTTACAGGTATCTCTTGGGTATAAAACTGTGACTACTATTAAAACCAATCCAGGTCGCAGACAATCTGCTTCAGTAAACACTTGTACTGACTGTTGCCTTCTCGACTTATAAACGCAGCCAGTGACTGGATATCTTGAGTGCCAATTAATGTGTGCAGTCTGTGTACTGGGTGTGATGGACAGTCAAAGGTCATTTTATTAGCGCCATTTGGTGAAAGATTTGCTTTTTTAAAAGATAAATTTAGTGTACCTAATTCATTTTATCTAACTAAGGCGCAATTTAGCGCGGCCAATCCACCTGCCCTGCACATCTTATGGGTTGTGGGGGTGAGACCCACAAAAACGGGGAGAATGTGCAAACTCCACACGGCCAGGATTGAACCTGGGTCCTCGGTGCCGTGAGGCAGCAGCACCAACCACTGCGCCACCGTGCTGCCCAAAAGATTTGCTTCAAATTATAAGGACTAGGATGAGGCACCAAGTAAAGTGAGTTGGTTAACAAGGGAGACGAGAGGGAGTTAAAGCTGGAGATTGTGAACAAAGAACAAAGAAAAATGCAGCACAGGAACAGGCTCTTCGGCCTTGCCAACCTGCGCCGATCCAGATCCTTTATCTAAACCTGTTGTCTATTTTCCAAGGATCTACTTCCCTCTGTTCCCTGCCCGTTCATATATCTGTCTAGATGCATCTTAAATGATGCTATCGTGCCCGCCTCTACCACCTCCGCCGGCAAAGCGTTCCAGGCACCCACCACCCTTTGCGTAAAAATCGTTCCACGCACATCTCCCTTAAACCTTCCCCCTCTCACCTTGAAATCGTGACCCCTTGTAATTGACACCCCCACGCTTGGAAAAAGCTTGTTGCTATCCACCCTGCCCATACTTCTCATAATTTTGTAGACCTCAATCAGGTACCCCCTCAACCTCCGTCTTTCCAACGAAAACAGTCCTAATCTACTCACCCTTTCTTCATAGCTAGCACCCTCCATACCAGGCAACATCCTGGTAAACCTCCTCTGCACCCTCTCTAAAGCATCCACATCCTTCTGGTAATGTGGCGACCAGAACTGCACGCAGTATTCCAAATGTGGCCTAACCAAAGTCCTATACAACTGTAACATGACCTGCCGACTCTTGTACTCAATACCGCGTCCGATGACGGCAAGCATGCTGTATGCCTTCTTGACCACTCTATCGACCTACGTTGCCACGTTCAGCGTACAATGGACCTGAACTCCCAGATCTCTCTGTACATCAATTTTCCCCAGGACTCTTCCATTGACCGTATAGTCCGCTCTTAAATTGGATCTTCTAAAATGCATCACCTCGCATTTGCCTGGATTGAACTCCACCTGCCATTTCTCTGCCCAACTCTCTACTCTAATCTATATTTTGCTGTATTCTCTGACAGTCCTCCTCGCTATCTGCAACTCCACCAATCTTAGTATCATCTGCAAACTTGCTAATCAAACCACCTCTCCTTCGCCCAGATCATTTATGTATATCGCAAACAACAGTGGTCCGAGCACGGATCCCTGTGGAACACCACTATTCACCTTTCTCCATTTTGAGAGACTCCCTTCCACCACTACTCTCTGTCTCCTGTTGCCCAGCCAGTTCTTTCTCCATCTAGCTAGTACACCCTGAACCCCATATGACTTCACTTTTTCCATCAACCTGCCATGGGAAACTTTATCAAACGCCTTACTGAAGTCCATGTATATGACATCCACAGCCCTTCCCTCATCAATTAACTTTGTCACTTCCTCAAAGAATTCTATTAGGTTTGTAAAACATGACCTTCCCTGAACAAAACCATGCTGCCTATCACTGATAAGTCTATTTTCTTCCAAATGTGAATAGATCCTGTCCCTCAGTATCTTCTCCAACAGTTTGCCTACCACTGACGTCAAGCTCACAGGTCTATAATTCTCTGGATTATCCCTGCTACCCTTCTTAAACAAAGGGAGAACATTAGCAATTCTCCAGTTCTCCGAGACCTCACCCGTGCTCAAGGATGCTGCAAAGATATCTGCTAAGGCCCCAGCTATTTCGTCCCTCGCTTCCCTCAGTAACCTGGGATAGATCCCATCCAGACCTGGGGACTTGTCCACCTTAATGCCTTTTAGAATACCCAAAACTTCCCCCTTCCTTATGCCGACTTGACCTAGAGTATTTAAACATCCATCCCTAGCCTCAACATCCGTCATGTCCCTCTCCTTGGTGAATACCGATGCAAAGTACTCATTAAGAATCTCACCTATTTCCTCTGACTCCACGCATAAATTCCCTCTTTTGTCTTTGAGTGGGCCAATCCTTTCTCTAGTTACCCTCTTGCTCCTTATATACGAATAAAAGGCTTTGGGATTTTCCTTAACCCTGTTAGCCAAAGATATTTCATGACGCCTTTTAGCCCTCTTTATTGCGCGTTTGAGATTTGTCCTACTTTCCCGATATTCCTCCAAAGCTTCATCAGTTTTAAGTCGCCTAGATCTTGTGTGCTTTTCACCTTAGCTAGTCTCACAATTCCACCCGTCATCCATGGTTCCCTAATCTTGCCATTTCTATTCCTCATTTTCACAGGGACATGCCTGTCCTGCACTCTAATCAACCTTTCCTTAAAAGACTCCCACATTTCAAATGTGGATTTACCCTTAAACAGCTGCTCCCAATCCACATTCCCTAGCTCCTGCCGAATTTTGTTATACTTGGCCTTTCCCCAATTTAGCACTCTTCCTTTAGGACTACTCTCGTCTTTTTGTCCATGAGTATTCTAAAACTTACGGAATTGTGATCGCTATTCCCAAAGTAATCACCGACTGAAACTTCAACCACCTGGCCGGGATCATTCCCCAATACCAGGTCCAGTATGGCCCCTTCCCGAGTTAGACTATTTACATACTGCTCTAAAAAAACTCTCCTGGATGCTCCTTACAAATTCTGCTCCATCTACGCCTTCAACACTACATGAGTCCCATTCAATGTTGGGGAAGTTAAAATCTCCCATCACGATCACCCTATTGCTCCTACATTTTTCTATAATCTGTCTACATATTTGTACCTCTACTTCATGCTCGCTTTTGGGGCCTGTAGTAAAGTCCCAATAATGGTACTGCACCCTTCCTATTTCTTAGCTCTACCAATATTGCCTCAGTGCTCGAATCCTCCATCGTGCCGTCCTTAATCACAGCTGTGATATAATCGCTGACCAGTAATGCAACTCCTCTACCCCTTTTACCTCCCTCTCTATCCCTCCTGAAGCATCTATACCCTGGGATATTTAGTTGCCAGTCTTGCCCTTCCCTCAACCAAGTCTCAGTAATACCAATAACATCATATTCCCAGGTACTAATCCAAGCCCCAAGTTCATCTGCCTTACCTGCTACACTTCTCGCATTGAAACAAATGCACCTCAGACCACCTGTCCCTTTGCGTTCATCATATCTTCCCTGTCTACTCTTCCCCTTAGTCATATTGAGTTTATTCTAGTAACTTACTGGCTTTAGTTGCTGCCTCTTTACCAACCTCTAACTTCGTAATCTGGTTCCCATCACCCTGCCACATTAGTTTAAAACCTCCCCAACAGTGTTAGCAAAAGCACCCTCTAGGACATTGGTTCCAGTCCTGCCCAGGTGTCGACCATCCGATTTGTAATGGTCCCACCGCCCCCAGAACCGGTTCCAATGTCCCAAATATCTGAACCCCTCCCTCCTGCACCATCTCTCAAGCCACGTATTCATTCTGACTATTCTTGAACTTTTACTCTGACTGTCTCGTGGCACTGGTAGCAATCCTGAGATTACTACCTTTTGAGGTCCTATTTTTTAAACTTATCTCCTAACTCCCTAAATTCTGATTGTAGGACCTCATCCCATTTTTTACCTATATCGTTGGTGCCTATATGCACCACGACAACTGGCTATTCACCCTCCCCCTTCAGTATGTCCTGCAGCCGATCTGAGACATCCCTGACCCGTGCACCCGGGAGGCAACAAATCCCCCCCTCCCCTTAAATCACCTGCTCCTCACCTTGAACTTGTTTTCCTTCATAACTGACCCTTCAACTAAGGGGAACAGCTGCTCCCTATCCACCCTGTCCATGCCCCTCACAATCTTGTACACCTCGATCAGGTTGGCCATCCGTCTTCTCTGCTTCAATGAAAACAACCCAAGCCTGTTCAACCTCTCTTCATAAGGCGACAAGGTAACACCGTGATTAGCACTGTTGCTTCACAGCGCCAGAATCCCAGGTTCAATTCCCGGCTTGCGTCACTGTCTGTGCGGAGTCTGCACGTTCTCCCCGTGTCTGCGTGGGTTTCCTCCGGGTGCTCCGGTTTCCTCCCACAAGTCCCGAAAGACGTGCTGTTAGGTGAATTGGACATTCTGAATTCTCCCTCTGTGTACCCGAACAGGTGCCAGAAAGTGGCGACTAGGGGCTTTTCACAGTAACTTCATTGCAGTGTTAATGTAAGTCTACTTGTGACACTAATAAAGATTATTATTACAAATGTTCCATCCCAAGAAACATCCTGGTGAATCGCCTCTGCACCCCCTCCAGTGCAATCACATCCTTCCTAGAATGTGGCAACCAGAATTACACACAGTACTCCAGCTGTAGCCTCACCGAAGTTCTATACAACTCCAACATGACCTCCCTGCTTTTGTAATCTATGTATAGATAGATTAACACCAGTAGGCTTTGAGGAGGAGAGATGGGAACAAAAAGAGAAAGGCCACCAAGAAATGTGGGATGGGGTGGTAGGTAAACAGAGGGCTGATCAGGCGAAAGGTGTAGATCGGGCTGAGTGAGCTGAGGTTGAGATGTGTGGAGGCTCAGAAAATGTTAGCATCATACGAAAAGTTAAATCTCACCACCTCATGGCACGTAAGACTGTGGATGAAGGTCCCTCAACAAACCATTGAGTATATCCCACAATTTGACTTGCCAATATTATTGAACAGAGCGATGCAGCTACCTGGGTATTAATGGTCCACCGAGTTCTGCCCTGGGAGAGGTTGGATTTATTTTAAATCCAGTCTTCTGAAAATGCCTCAACCTTTGGATATTCAATGAAAATTTGGGTGGGGGGGAATATATCTTTTTTTTTTTTTAAAAGAAAATATTTTATTCAGGCATTTATAATTTTAACATTAAACAAAGAGATCCAACACACACAAAGAACCCACAATAGCATACCCAACCCCCCCAGCATAGATCCTAACTACCCATACTATAGATTCCCTATCCTTATTTATCACTTCCACCCCCCCCCCCCTCCCCCATGGCTGATCGTCAATTCTTCTGGAAGAAGTCGATGAATGGCTGCCATCTCCAAGCGAACCCCTGTAGTGAACCCCTTAAGGTGAACTTAATTATCTCTAGCCTAAGAAGCCCTGCCATGTCACTGACCCAAACCACTGACTTTGGAGGCTCCGAGTCCCTCCATCCCAACAAAATCTGTCTCCGGGCCACCAGGGAGCCAAAATGTCAGCCTCCCCCCCCCCCCCCCCCCGATCTAAATATTGCCACCCCCATTTAACCCCTTTCAACCAGGTATTGTATCCCCATGCCTCTGCCAGTATGCTTCTATTAGCCACATATCAGGAGAGGGATCCCAGTGTGTTTGGTGCTCAGTTAGGTCTTGGTCTCTATCCCTTTTGTTTGGTCGCTCTTTGGCCCTGAATGCACAGTCCAGATTGGAACCCTATCCCATGGACCATTGTATGCCTGGGAGATGTTTGCTGTGGCCTCTTGGAAGCGGGTCGTGTGCAGTCTCTCCTTTTGTCCCTTGGGTGAGGGGTGTTGATCTAAGCTGCGCTCGAGTGTGTGTTGCTGTATTGAGCGGAACCCAACCGAAGAGGGAATCATTCCCAGCTGCGTTTGCAAGAATCCTCATGGCTGGTGTGAGGAAGACCTGGGATCAGGTGGCCTTAAGTCTTGCATTCTGTCCATGGTACAGGTAGAGAAGGGGCAGCAAGAAGATAAACTGAGATCTACAGTAGATACGGCGGCCTTCCATTAATTTACCTTTCTTTCTTTTAAGTTGATGACTTTGACATTCATTATGCAAACCTCCTGTTGTGTATTCACCTGTAATGGATAAAGTTTTCCAGTCACCTCTGAATATTTGTTAGGAGCACTGGTCTCAACTTGGCAATCGGAACTCGCGTAAAAAAGGACCAAAACCAATCAAAACCTCATTTAAAACCGAGATGCTGTCAGGATTTCAGGACTGTCTTCAAACTATTTTGGGGCTTGTGGCTATTGGTTCGGCGTAGGGTCAACTCTCTCTCAATAGGGGAGCCTGCGGTCCTCCGGTGCCCATGGCGACTTTTGTTCAGGTAACAATACAGTAAACTGGATGGCATGGGTTTGAATGACATTCTGATTGCCATTAGCATCTTGTTCTCTCGCGAGTGGGTTGGGGTGGATTTGCAAGTGTTGGATTGCCTAGGATACGCAGAGACAGCTGGCTTGCACTTGATTTCTTGGCTTACTGTCTGTGATGGTTAAATAAGTATTGTAGTCTGCAGAGCTCCCCATGGCTTGGACAGTTTGCACTGCTAAAAGCCTGGGGAGGATAGCGTGGATTCAAAGCATTAAAGTCCATTCATGAACCACTGCTGCCTTTGGGTGCAGAGTCTTGATTTTTCTTATAAATTTCGAGTACCCAATTCATTTTTTCCAATTAAGGGGCAATTTAGCATGGCCGATTCACCTACCCTGCACATCTTTGGGTTGTGGGGGCAAAACCCACGCAAACACGGGGAGAATGTGCAAACTGCACAAGGGCAGTGACCCAGAGCCGGGATCGAACCTGGGACCTCAGTGCCGTGAAGCAGGAGTGCTGACCACTGTGCCACCGTGCTACCCTGGATACAGAGTCCTGACGAGGGCAGATTGACCAGTTGATCTATCCTGGAATGACTGCTAACCCTTATTGGACCTGATGCGTGAAGCTGTGCCAATTGGGATAAATGCCTGTAGATGTAGCTAGAATTGGTGCCGTGTCTAAGGAAATCGAAACAGGGAGTGTTTGAGACGCAATTTGTATTTTCTGTTGGGAATCTAATTGTAATATTTGATGTCGTTGCTGAAATAATGTTCTGGTCCCACACATTTTCCTCCGGCTAGGAATTATACTCGACCTTTCCAGTAAATGAATGTTCTAACAGCTGCATGTTTATCGTTCCACTGTTCCAGAGTATAAACGGGCTGTCAGATGTGGACTTGAGGATAGCCTTGCCCGACAGGAACATCATCACGGTCACCGTGAAAAAGAACAGCACTGCAGAGGAGGTCTACAGGGTGAGTGAGTCATTGGCTCAAGTTTCTGGCGAATCTCAAAAAAATGAAGCCAATAGATAATTGTACAGTAGTTCAGAACTTGAGTAGAGGTGAATAAGACACGCTAACGAGGCAATCTCCAGGGCAATTCCCAAGAATGCCAAATATAAAGGGAACAATAATTTATACTGCATGAGAATACTGTCCTGATTGGTTGGCAAGTGGACTCTGTGGTGGTGTTGCCATGGGGAGTGCACCAGTTATCTGCAAATGACAGTTAACTGCCAAGCTTTGTTTAAATGCAAATCAGGCAGGTTGACTCTGATTGGTTAAGGCATTGCCCTGGGGAATGAACCACCGTGCCATCAGTTAACTGGTGCATGCGCCAGGGCAACACCGTTATCAATCAGAGTCCACTTGCTAACCAATCCGTGCACTCTTCATGCAGTATAAATTGTTGTTCCCTTTACATTTGATATTCTTGCTAATTGTCTTTGTGTGCAAGACAAAGAGCTTCGACAACATGTCTTCCTTCAGCAACCAACCTAATGTTAACTAATAGTAAAGCTTGCGGTTTGGATTTTGTTGCCGCGTTTGGCAAACATTGAAGAACAGATTTAGCTTTTGCTGGAATAAACAATCACAAGAATGAGTTCCAATGGGGTGAACTGTAGTCAGCAGGGATAGTGTGGCCAAGAGGATCAAAGTGCTTGGATTATGGCTTTAATTTTAATTAAAAAAATTAAATAATCTTTATTGTCACAAGTATGCTTACATTAACACTGCAATGAAATTCCTGTGAACAGCCCCTAGTCGCCACATTCCGGTGCCTGTTCGGGTACACAGAGGGAGAATTCAGAATGTCCAAATTCCCTGACAGCACGTCTTTCGGGACTTGTGGGAGGAGCCCGGAGGAAACCCACACAGACAAGGGGAGAATGTGCAGACTCCGCACAGACAGTGACCCAAGCCGGGTATCGAACCTGGGACCCTGGAGCTGTGAAGCAACAGTGCTTACCATTATGCTACCATGGAACGGTGTGGTTTGCCTAACCATTATTTGAGGGCAGTCATGAGTCTGCCTCATTGGTGGACCCGCCCCCCCCACCCCCACCCCCCAGAGCTCAGCAGGAACCTGACCATGTGGTTCAGTGACTGCCAGGATCCCGTTCGTGTTCCGTAGCTCCTCAGAAGTAACGCTTTGGGTTTAATGGACTTGGAGAGTTCCTGAAGATACCCGGCGCTGTAGAAATACTGGCTCTCTCTCTCTCCCTTTGCTTTCATTTCTGTTGAGGTGAAGCTGCTAAACATCAAGATTATGACTTAATAAGCGATAGAGTTTGGAGCTCAATTCTCTTCGCCCAGTAAATTTCTTAAACCCAGATGGGTAAACAATATCAAACAGCCGTGTAGATTATACACGTGACCAACGCTCTCTGGACGAAACTTGAATCCACATCCGGTAAAGGAGATTTCAACTAGCTGTTGTTTGAGCACGCTAATTGCCGCGTTGTGTCACATGCTCTGTACGGTATTCACCTTTTGACTGACCCCAAAGTCACACTTATGTTTAACCCCTACAGGCTGCACAAGAGCACTTACGAATGGATAGCATCACAGCAAGTTTCTTTACACTGTTTGAAGTCGTGGACCACTTCTTTGGTAAGGGCGACTTATTTGTTTTGTCATTATTGGGGAGGGGGAAACGAATAATGGTGTCAGAGCATGTCAAAAAGCTGTGATAAAAGAGCAATAATTTAAAAGCCAACTAAACTGCCATTCAGGAGCATGTTACAGAAGGATTAACTGGGTGAAAATGGCAGAATAACTAGGGGTGATTGCAAATGTTATGGTGCTCGACCTCCCATGGTGTATGGAGCAGGCTTAATCCAGCAGAGGGCAGCAGAGCGGAGCCACTGATTCGCTGTTGTGGGGAAAATTTGCATCAGTGCATTGCGGTCACTATATCCAGAAGGTGGTTTGTGGAGGAGCTGTTGTCAAGTAACAGTTAAACCCCAAACACTTCTTCAGTGTTTCTCTCCCTACCACCTCCTCTAACCAAAAAAAAACAATCACTGTAAGGTTCCCAGCCGAGTAAAGATCAAGAGGGAGACTCGAGGGCAGGTAGAAGTAGAAAGAAGTTGAACCGTGACGTCGCAGCCAGCAGTTAAGTGATTGGCTGGTGACTGGTAAGTAGTTTTTCTTTTCCCTGAGGTGTGTTGATAAGGTAGGGTTTTTCTAATTCTATTTTATTTTTATCGTGTGATTGGTAACAATTTTTAACATTTTTTTTCCTTTTTCATTTATCTGTTATTTGATATTATAGTTGGACTAAGTTGAGTTTAAGATTAAAAATGGCAGGAGATCTCAGACCCGTGTTATGCTCCTCTTGCTCAATGTGGGAGCTCAGGGCCGTGGCTGATGTCCTTGGCTCTTTCACATGCGGGAAGTGTGTCCAGCTGCAGCTCGTGTTAGACCGCATGACGTCTCTGGAACTGCGGATGGACTCATTTTGGAGCATCCGCGATGCTGAGGAGGTCGTGGATAGCACGTTTAGCGAATTGGTCACACCACAGATTAGGATTGCTGAGGGAGAAAGGGAATGGGTGACCAGAAGGCAAAGAAACAGCAGGAAGGCAGTGCAGGTGTCCCCTGTGGTCATCTCCCTCCAAAACAGGTATACCGTTTTGGATACTATTGGGGGAGATGGCTCACCAGGGGAAGACAGCAGTAGCCAGGTTCATGGCACCGTGGCTGGCTCTGCTGTACAGAAGGGCGGGAAAAAGAGTGGAAGGGCTATAGTCATAGGGGATTCAATTGTAAGGGGAGTAGATAGGCGGTTCTGTGGTCGGAAAAGAGACTCCCAAATGGTATGTTACCTCCCAGGCGCACGGGTCAGGAATGTCTCAGATCGGCTGCAGAACATTCTGAAGAGGGAGGGTGAACAGCAAGTTGTCGTGGTGCATATAGGTACCACTGAGAAAGGTAAAAAACGGGATGAGGTCCTACAAGCAGAATTTAGGGAGTTAGGAGCCAAGTTTAAAAAGTCGGACCGCAAAGGTAGTAATCTCAGGATTACTACCAGTGCCACGTGGTAGTCAGAGTAGAAATGAAAGAAAAGGCAGGATGAATGCGTGGCTTGAGAGATGGTGCAGGAGGGAGAGGTTCAGATTTTTGGGACATTGGGACCGGTTCTGGGGGAGATGGGACTACCAGAAATTGGACGGTTTACACCTGGGCCGGACTGGAACCAATGTCCTTGGGGGTGCTTTTGCTAACGCTGTTGGGGAGGGTTAAACTAATGTGGCAGGGGGATGGGAACCAAATGAGGAGTTTAGTGGGCAGTAAGGAGGTAGTGACTAAGCCAGTAAGGAACTAGATCATGAAGTCAGCGTGACTAAGGGGAAGAGTAGGCAGGGAGCAGATGATGAACGCAAAGGGACTGGTGGTCTGAGGTGCATTTGTTTTGATGCTAGAAGTGTAGTAGGTAAGGCAGATGAACTTAGGGCTTGGATTAGTACCTGGGAGTATGATATTGGTATTACTGAGACTTGGTTGAGGGAAGGGCATGATTGTCAACTAAATATCCCAGGATATTGATGCGGGATAGAGAGGAAGGTAAAGTGGGTGGAGGAGCTGCATTACTGGTCAGAGAGGATATCACAGCTGTGCTGAAGGAGGGCACTATGAAGGACTCGAGCAGTGAGGCAATATGGGCTGAGCTCAGAAATAGGAAGGGTGCGGTAACAATGTTGGGGCTGTACTACAGACCTCCCAACAGCGAGCGTGAGATAGAGGTACAAATATGTAAACAGATTATGGAAAGATGTAGGAGCAACAGGTGGTGGTGATGGGAGATTTTAATTTTCCCAACATTGACTGGGATACACTTAGTGGCAGATGTCTAGATGGAGCAGAATTTGTAATGAGCATCCAGGAGGGTTTTCTAGAGCAGTATGTAAATAGTCCAACTCGGGAAGGGACCATACTGGACCTGGTGTTGGGGAATGAGCCCGGCCAGGTGGTTGAAGTTTCAGTCGGGGATTACTTCGGAAATAGTGATCACAATTCCGTAAGTTTTAGAATACTCATGGACAAAGACGAGAGTGGTCCTAAAGGAAGAGTGCTAAATTGGGGGATGGCCAACTATACCAAAATTCGGCAGGACCTGGGGAATGTGGATTGGGAGCAGCTGTTTGAAGGTAAATCCACATTTGATATGTGGGAGGCTTTTAAAGAGAGGTTGATTAGAGTGCAGGACAGACATGTCCCTGTGAAAATGAGGGATAGAAATGGCAAGATTAGGGAACCATGGATGACAGGTGAAATTGTGAGACTAGCTAAGAGGAAAAAGGAAGCATACATAAGGTCTAGGCGACTGAAGACAGGTGAAGCTTTGGAAGAATAGCGGGAATGTAGGACCAATCTGAAACGAGGAATCGAGGGCTAAAAGAGATCATGAAATATCTTTTGCAAACAGGGTTAAGGAAAATCCCAAAGCCTTTTATTCATATACAAGGAGCAAGAGGGTAACTAGAGAAAAGGCTGGCCCACTCGAGGACTAAGGAGGAAAGTTATGCGTGGAGTCAGAGAATATGGGTGAGATTCTTAACGAGTACTTTGCATCGGTATTCACTGAGTAGAGGGACATGACGGATGTTGAGGTTAGGGATAGATATTTGATTACTCTAGGTCAAGTCGGCATAAGGAGAGAGGATGTGTTGGGTATTCTAAAAGGCATTAAGGTGGACAAGTCCCCAGGTCCGGATGGGATCTATCCCAGGTTATAGAGGGAAGTGAGAGAGGAAATAGCTGGGGCCTTAACAGATATCTTTGCAGCATCCTTGAACACGGGTGAGGTACCAGAGGACTGGAGAATTGCTAATGTTGTCCTCTTGTTTAAGAAGGGTAGCAGGGATAAGCCAGGTAATTATAGACCGGTGAGCCTGACGTCAGTGGTAGGGAAGCTGCTGGAGAAGATACTGAGGGATAGGATCTATTCCCATTTGGAAGAAAATGGACTTATCAGTGATAGGCAACATGGTTTTGTGCAGGGGAGGTCATGTCTTAGCAACTTAATAGAATTCTTTGAGGAAGTGACAAAGTTGATTGATGAGGGAAGGGCTGTAGATGTCATATACATGGACTTCAGAAAGGCATTTGATAAGGTTCTCCATGGTAGGCTGATGGAGAAAGTGAAGTCTCATGGGGTTCAGGGTGTACTAGCTAGATGGATAAAGAACTGGCTGGGCAACAGGAGACAGAGTAGTGGTGGAAGGGAGTTTCTCAAAATGGAGAATGGTGTCTAGTGGTGTTCCACAGGGATCCGTGCTCGGACCACTGTTGTTTGTGATATACATAAATGATCTGGAGGAAGGTATAGGTGGTCTGATTAGCAAGTTTGCAGATGACACAGATTGGTGGAGTAGCAGAGAGTGAAGGGGACTGTCAGAGAATACAGCAGAATATAGATAGTTTGGAGAGTTGGGCGGAGAATTGGCAGATGGAGTTCAATCCGGGCAAATGTGAGGTGATGCATTTTGGAAGATCCAATTCAAGAGCGGACTATACGGTCAATGGAAGAGTCCTGGGGAAAATTGACGTACAGAGAGATCTGGGAGTTCGGGTCCATTGTATCCTGAAGGTGGCTGTGCAGGTCGATAGAGTGGTCAAGAAGGCATACGGCATGCTTTCCTTCATCGCAAGGGGTATTGAGTACAAGAGTTGGCAGGTCATGTTACAGTTGTATAGGACTTCGGTTAGGCCACATTTGGAATACTGCGTGCAGTTCTGGTCGCCACATTACCAGAAGGATGTGGATGCTTTAGAGAGGGTGCAGAGGAGGTTCACCAGGATGTTGCCTGGTATGGAGGGCGCTAGCTATGAAGAAAGGTTGAGTAGATTAGGATTATTTTCATTAGAAAGACAGCGGTTGAGGGGGGACCTCATTGAGGTCTACAAAATCATGAGAGGTATAGACAGGGTGGATAGCAAGAAGCTTTTTCCCAGAGTGGGGGACTCAATTACTGGGGGTCACGAGTTCAAGGTGAGAGGGGAAAAGTTTAAGGGAGATATGCGTGAAAAGTTCTTTATGCAGAAGGGGGTGGGTGCCTGGAACGTATTGCTGGTGAAGGTGGTAGAGGCGGGCACGATAGCGTCATTTAAGATGTATCTAGACAGATACATGAATGGGCAGGGAGCAGAGGGATACAGATCCTTAGAAAATAGGCGACAGTTTTAGATAGAGGAGCTGGATCGACGCAGGCTTGGAGGGCTGAAGGGCCTGTTCCTGTGCTGTAATTTTTCTTTGTTCTTGTTCTTTGTTCTTAATGGACCATCTCGCATTTTCCTGCCCTGCAGCATTGGTGTTCATCATGTAGAACTTTACCACAACTAGTAAAGAGGCTCCCTTCATCAGTTAAAAACACTTGGATGATATCTCCCTTCTCCCTCTCCCAGAAGAAGCAATTGATCTTCCGCTGCATTGAATAAACTAATGAGATTAAAGGCAGATAAGTCTCCAGTCCCTGCACTCTAGGGTACTAAAGGAGGTGGCAGCAGAGATAATGGATGCTTTGGTTGATATTTCAAAATTCTCTGGGTTCTGGAAAAATCCAGGTGGATTGGAAACCCGCTAATGTGATGCTCCTGTTCAAAAGGTAGGAAACTATAGACTGGTTAGCTTGACCTCTGTGGTGGGGAAGTTGCTAGAATCGATCATTCAAGAGGAGATGAAGGAACATTTGGAAAGACTAAGCTCAATCCGCCATTGTCAGCATGGTTTTATGAAGGGTAAGTCATGCTTGACAAACTCGCTTGAGTTCTTTGAGGATGTAACCAGCAAGGTGGATAGTGGGGAACCTGTGGATGTGGTGTATCTAGACTTCCAGAAGGCGTCTGACAAGGTGCCACATAAAAGATTTACCCAGCAGGTGAGACCGCAGAGGATTGGGGGTAGAATACTAGAGTGGATTGAAGTTTGGATGACTGACGGAAAGCATGGCGTTGGGAGAAATACGGTTCTCTGGCTGGCGAACTGTAACTAGCGGGGTGCTGCGGGGACAGTCCTCAGACCTCAACTGTTCACAATCTATACAAGTGATCTGCATGCGCGGACAGAGTATAACATAGCAACATTTGTGGCTGATACTAAAATAGGTGGGAAAGCAGGCAGTGAAGAGGAGATAGAGTTTACAGATGGATATGGATAGGCTAGGAGAATGAGCTAAAATTTGGAAGATGGAGTTCAATGTGGATCAGTGTGAAGTTATCCATTCTGGCCGAAGGGCAGATTATTATCTAAATGGAAAGCAGATTCAAAATGTGTCTGGGCAGAGGGTACTGGGCATCTTTGTTCATGAATCACAGAAAGACAGCATGTAATTAAAAAGGCAAATGGAATTTTAGCATTTATTGCAAAAAGATTTCAGTATAATAGTAGAGAAGTATTGTTGCAATTGTATAGGGTGTTGGTGGGACCACATCTGGAGTATTGTGTCCAGTTTTCGTCTCCTTATTTGAGGAAGGATGTGGTGGCATTGGAGGCAGTTCAAGGGAGGGTCACCAGATTGATTCCAGGGATAAAAGGGGTGACGTATGAGGAGAGATTAAACAGTTTGGGCTCATACTCGCTGGAGTTTAGAAGGATGAGAGGGGATCTGATCGAGGTGTATAAAATACTAGAAGGTATTGATAAAGCAAACGTAGACCAAATGTTCCCGCATGTGGGGCAATCTAGAACAGGATTGTGTTGATATATGTTGAGAGGCGGTAGATTTAAAGCGGAGATGAGGAGCAACTACTTCTCGCAGAGGGTGGTGAGTTTGTGGAACTTGCTGCCTCATAGAGCGGCGGAGTCTGAATCATTAAATGGTTTCAAGAAGGAGAGAGATGTATTTCTGATAAAAGAAGGAGTTAAAGGGATATGGGGAAGAGGTGGGGAGGTGGATTTGGGACCAGGAAGAGATCAGCCAGGATCTGATTGAATGGTGGAGCAGGATCGAAGGGCTGAAATGCTTACTTTTGCTCCTAATTCCTTGTTCCTCTGCATTACTTGAAAATTATTCGTGACTGTCGTTACCCTGCAGAAGCTTTTCCAATGATCAAAAGTTAGGTGTGATCCATGCTATTCTCATTTAATTTAGAAATGGTCTTCTCTCAGTCACCAGGACTTCTGTTTGATTTTGAGACATGGACACAGCTGACTGCTTGGTCAAAGCATTTGATCTGGAGGGACATGTTGAAGGAGGAGGTGCAAGGTAGATGGAGAGAATTAGGGAAAGGAGCCCAGAGGATGTGTGTGTGGTTGACTGAAGGGATGCAATTGGTGAGACAAAGGACATCCGGTGGGTGTGCACAAAGGCCAACATTAGAGAAATACGGAGTTCTCAGATGGTTGTAGGGCCGTGGCAGAGGTGAATAATTTGAGCATCAGGACGTGATGAATCAGCAATGCGGCTACTCACTCATGCACTGCACAATTGCTATGAGCTCAGCGGTGTTGTTGATTTGCCAAGAGAGGTCTCCTCGTCCACCAGTCAGGAGATTTCTGAGCCCTTTTCTGCTTTGAAATTGATGGTCAATTTGAGTAACTAGTTGTGCTTCAATGATGCAGAAAACAATTTGTGCATTCACAGAGCGGAAGCTGGTCCCCAATGAGTTTCCACACAAACTGTACATACAGAACTACACGTCAGCAGCCGCCGGGACATGTCTCGTCATCCGGAAGTGGCTCTTCACAATGGCCCAAGAAGAACTTTTGAATGACAATGACCTCGCAGTAACCTACTTCTTCCATCAGGTACACAAGCAGTTTACTGTGCAGTGCACACTTTTGCAGCACAATACAGTGTGCCATATACTTACATCCTGTATGCCTGTGACCCGTCCCCTTTGTGTGCGTCTGCGTGAGCTGCGCGCGTCTGCGTCTCAGAATGTAGTTGGGATATAGAGAAAATCATGAAATTCTCAGCAATGTGATTAACTAGAGATCTTAAAAAGATTGGCTTCGCTTCTGCAATTGTAATGTCGTTTAATTCTACTTCAGGGTGGCGCAGTGGTTAGCATTGTTGCCTCACGGAGCTGTGGACCCGGATTTGATCCCGGCCCTGGGTCGCTGTCCGTGCAGAGTTTGCTAATTCTCCCCGTGTTTGTGTGGGGCTCACCCCCACAGCCTAAAGATGTGCAGGGTAGGTGGATTGGCCCTGTTAAGTTGCCCCTTAATTGAGAACAAGAATTGGGAACATTTTTTTTTTAAAAAAAACTATTTCAATTGCTTGAGGCAAAGCTCTGGGAGACTGAGACGGTGGGTAGTTTACCAGATCCTGTTCTTTCGCTGAGTAACTACCCATTAGGCGGGATGTGTAAGGAATTGGCCTGGATGCTTTTCATTATAACTGGGGAACAGCTCATTTGCTTATCGTGTAATTTCCCTCTTCATAACTTGAGCCACTACTTGGCTGTCTTGTCTGTCTCTTTTTGGGAAGGGGGGGGGGGGGATTGGGTTAGTGTGCTTTTAAACAAGTGCAAAGTTTCTCCTTTCAGCGGTCTTTGCTTCACCTTGCTCAGTACAGCTGCAGTCTGTAAACTGGGGCATTCTGCGGGAAGCTAAATGGATCCCATTTGTCACTGTGCGCAAATTGGTAGTAAAAATAGGAAGCACTGTAAATATGCAGGTCAGTCAGCATGTGGGATAGAGGAAGGTTAATGTTTCACATGGGTCCTAACATCAGTACCCTGCACAAGAGGGAAAAGAACAGAACTAATTGCCAGCCTCCTCGATATCCATTTGGCCTTGAAGCAGGAACGTGTCTATTAACTGTGGTACTTCACTGAAAGGACCAGTCCTGTTGGTACTGTGTTCAGTTTTGGACAAGTGAAAGATTATCCAAAAGGCTCCGAGGTAAAGAACTGGAAAAAAAAGATAGTTTCATGATATTAATCACCGTACGGGAAAATCTAGGACAACGTCTATGGAAGTAACCGGGAGGTAGAAACACTTTGGAATGGGGCTGTATATTATTCACACTTGTGATTAACACTTTTTGAAATTTGATTTGTGATATTGGCGCAGTAACACCACTTGGCTCTCTTTGCCCCGAGGGTTGAATCAAGTAGCTACAGTGGGGCTGGAGTCACGTGGAAGGCACTCTGGGGAGGACTGGCGGATTCTCTACTCTGATGGTCATTTTTAAAATTGATTAAAGGGATGTGGGGGTCACTGGCTAGGTCAGCATTCATTGTCCATCTCTAATTGCCCTTGAGAAGGCAGTGGTGAGCTGTTGCCTTGAACTGCTGCAGTCCCTGAGGTGTAGGTACACCCACAGTGCTGTTAGGGAGGGAGTTCCAGGATTGTGGCCACAGGCAAGTGAAGGAACGGCCGATATATTTCCAAGTCAGGACGGTGAGTGTCTTGGAGGGGAACCTCAAGGTGGAGGTGTTTCCATGTATCCGCTGCCCTTGTCCTTCTAGATGGTAGTGGCCGTGGGTTTGGAAGGAGCCTCGGTAAGTTGCTGCAGTGCATCTTGCAGATGGTACACACAGCTGCCACTGTGTGTCAGTGGTGGAGGGAGTGAATGTTTGTGGATGGGATGCCAATCAAGTGGGCAGCTTTGTCCTGGATGGTGTTGAGCTTCTTGAGTGTTGTTGGAGCTGCACTCGTCCAGGCAAGTGAGGGAGTATTCCATCACACTCCTGACTTGTGCCTTGCAGATAGTGGGCAGGCTTTGGCGAGTCAGGAGGTCGCTACAGAATTCCCAGCCTCTGACTTGCTCGTAAAGCCACAGTATTTGTTGGTGAAACAGTTGGGCTTTATCTCCATTTCCTAATGCCAACTGCAAAGTATCAGATTTATTGAATTCAATTTCAACTTGGCTGTGTTTGGATTTGACCTCCCTACCTCTGGAGTATTGGCTCACTACACTACTGTACCCATGGCAGCAGGGTGACTCGTTCTCTGGATGACTATGATGCATTCGGAATTTTACAATCATCATCGATAGACTCCTGCGGAGTGCAACCGGAGGTCATTCATGAAGGCCTTGCCTTCTCAACCTTGCCCCCCCCGCCTGAGCTGTGGTCACCCTCAGGTTAATTCACCACCAGTCAGCTCTTTCCCCTCCAAAGAGAAAGGCAGCCAGCCCATGGTCATCTGGGACTGTGGTGACTTTACTTACATGCTTTCGGAGTGCAACAGAGCAAGCCAAAACGAAACTCACCCCTTCAGGATGTGGGCTTGTTTGCATCCGTAGGACTGTTTAATGGTTCATCGGGATGGCAGTACCTCCTACAGTGCAGCACTCTCTCCGTATAGGAGTGGAGAGTCGGCCGAGGTTGTGTGCTAGAGTGGGATTATAACCCACGTTCTGTGTTTTGATTTGATTTGATTTGATTTGATTTATTGTCACATGTACCGAAGTACAGTGAAAAGTATTTTTCTGCGGCCGAGGAACGTACACAGTACGTACATAGACACAAGAATAATCAACAGCGAACATTGACAAATGGTACATCAACAAAACAGTGATTGGTTACAGTGCGGAACAAGGGGCCACACAAAGCAAATACATGAGCAAGGGCAGCACAGGGCGTCGTGAACAGTGTTCTTACAGGGAACAGATCAGTCCGAGGGGGAGTCGTTGAGGAGTCTTGTAGCTGTGGGGAAGAAGCTGTTCCTCTGTCTGGATGTGCGGGTCTTCAGACTTCCGTACCTTCTGCCTGATGGAAGGATCTGGAAGACGGCATTGTCTGGGTGGGAGGGGTCTCTGATAAAGCTGTTTGCCTTCCTGAGGCAGCGAGAGGTGATACAGAATCAATGTGGGGGTGGCAAGTTTGTGTGATGTGTTGGGCTGAGTTCCTGATCTTGATCTTTTTGCAGTGAGAAATTCTGGAGAGTAGCCCTGTTCTAGTTGATAGGGTTTAACCACAGACCTGGCAAGAAAATGAGGAATTTCTGGATTGGGGTGGCGTGGTCCCAGGTGACAAGAACCCATCAACCACAGCTTCCATAACTTGCATTTGTATAGCGCCTTTTCATGTAGTAAAATGTCCCAAGGCCCTTGACAGTAGTGTTGTCGAAAAGG
The DNA here is from genome assembly GCF_047496885.1 of Scyliorhinus torazame. Taxonomy (NCBI): domain Eukaryota; kingdom Metazoa; phylum Chordata; class Chondrichthyes; order Carcharhiniformes; family Scyliorhinidae; genus Scyliorhinus; species Scyliorhinus torazame. Next base: position 27,545,355 of record NC_092736.1, on the reverse strand, counting down.
TTCGGCCATGACCAGAGCCCTGGCCAAAAAAAGTATCATGTTCTCAGTAAACCTGTTTGAATAGTGTAAGCTACTCCATGGTTATAGATAACGCCTCTGATTTGAGGGCCAGGTTTCACAGTTGTTACCATTATTATTTCTAACATGGCGGAGACGATATATTCTGTACATCTGGGAACATTCCTCAGTCACAAAAATAAGTGAAAAAACTGTCTAACTCTGAGCATCTTGGGTTGAAGTTTGCTCTGTAGATCACTACCGACAAAATGATAGCATGTACAAGTTTAAAAATGCGATAATTCAAGAGTTCGATCTGAATTTAGATTTGTTTTTTGATTGACACTGTATTCAATCAATGCGTTTTAATTATTATTTATGCAAATTCTTTCCCCAGCAACACTTGGCGACGTGACAAATATTGGGTTTGAAACCTAAAATTCTCATCTTCTGGCTCCCAGTAGATTTTATCTCGGGCAGATTTGTTGAAAAACATTTTTCCCGTAAAAGAAAGGTTGCTGACCCATCAGGCACAGGATTTTGCAGCACAAGAAGGCGGCAAGGCTGCCAGTGGTGGAGGGATTTAACATTGGGGATGTTCGAGAGGCCAGAATTGGAGGAGCGCCATCTGTGAGGGGAGTAGGGATGGAGCAATCCCAGAATAGTGCCGAGTCTTGCGAAATATTGGGTGGTGTGCTGTCGCCTTCCTCCCTGTCTCTGATGGTAACTGCAAGCCAGTGCGTCACTGCCCCAAGTCACTCGCTGTGTTGTAATTACAGGCCGTGGAGGATGTGAAGAAAGGGCGGATCCGAGTTGGCGATAAGTCGTACCAGCTCCAGAAACTCTCAGAGCAGCACAAGAAAGTCATGGTAGGATTCTGCCTATTTGTCTGTGCGTCTGCCGAGTCGGTTAATCTGCACCAGAACCTGCAGCTTCGGGGAGTGCTGAGATAGCTAGTGAGCAGAAATTGTCCAAGAACAATATCCTATTCCGATCTTTAACTACAGTTAAAGAACATAGAACATTATAGCGCAGTACAGGCCCTTCGGCCCTCGATGTTGCGCCGACCTGTGAAACCAATCTAAAGCCCATCTACACTATTCCCTTATCATCCATATGTCTATCCAATGACCATTTAAATGCCCTTAATGTTGGCGAGTCCACTACTGTTGTAGGCAGGACATTCCACGTCCTTACTTCTCTCTGAGTAAAGAACCTACCTCTGACATCTGTCTTATATCTATCTCCCCTCAATTTAAAGCTATGTCCCCTCGTGTTAGCCATCACCATCCGAGGAAAAAGGCTCTCACTGTCCACCCTATCTAATCCTCTGATCATCTTGTATGCCTCAATTAAGTCACCTCTTAACCTTCTCTCTAACGAAAACAGCCTCAAGTCCCTCAGCCTTTCCTCATAAGATCTTCCCTCCATACCAGGCAACATTCTGGTAAATCTCCTCTGCACCCTTTCCAATGCTTCCACATCCTTCCTATAATGCGGCGACCAGAACTGCACGCAATACTCCAAATGCGGCCGCACCAGAGTTTTGTACAGCTGCTACATGACCTCATGGCTCCGAAACTCAGTCCCTCTACCAATAAAAGCTAACACACCGTTTGCCTTCTTAACAACCCTCTCAGCCTAGGAGGCAACTTTCAGGGATCTATGTACATGGACACTGAGATCTCTCTGCTCATCCACACTACCAAGAATCTTACCATTAGCCCAGTACTCTGTATTCCTGTTACTCCTTTCAAAATGAATCACCTCTCTCTTTTCTGCATTAAACTCCATTTGCCACCTCTCAGCTCAGCTCTGCAGTTTATCTATGTCCCTCTGTAACCTGCAACATCCTTCCGCACTGTCCACAACTCCACCGACTTTAGTGTCATCTGTAAATTTACTCACCCATCCTTCTACGCCCTCCTCCAGATCATTTATAAAAATGACAAACAGCAGTGGCCCCAAAACAGATCCTTGTGGTACACCACTAGTAACTGAACTCCAGGCTGAACAATTCCCATCAACCACCATCCTCTGTTGTCTTCCAGCTAGCCAATTTCTGATCCAAACTGCTAAATCACCCTGAATCCCGTGCCTCTGTATTTTCTGCAATAGCCTACCGTGGGGAACCTTATCAAACGCTTTACTGAAATCCATATACACCATGTCAACTGCTTTACCCTCGTCCAGCTATTTGGTCACCCTCTCAAAGAACTCAGTAAGGTTTGTGAGGCATGACCTACCCTTCACAAAACCGTGTTGACTACCCCTAATCAAATTATTCCTTTCTAGATGATTATAAATCCTATCTCTTCCAAACCTTTCCAAGACTTTGCCCACAACAGAAGTAAGGCTCACTGGTCTATAGTTACCGGGGTTGTCTCTACTCCCCTTCTTGAACAAGGGGACAACATTTGCTATCCTCCAGTCTTCTGGCACTATTCCTGGAGACAATGACAACATAAAGATCAAAGCCCAAGGCTCAGCAATCTCCTCCCTCGCTTCCCAGAGAATCCTAGAATAAATTCCATCCGGCCTAGATGACTTATCTATTTGCACACTTTCCAGAATTGCTAACACCACCTCCTTATGAACCTGAAGCCCTTCTAGTCTAGTAGCCTGTATCTCAGTATTCTCCTCACCATCGTTGTCTTTTTCCTGTGTGAATACTGATGAAAAATATTCATTTAGCACTTCTTCTATTTCCTCGGACTTCAAGCACAACTTCCCACTACTGTCCTTGACTGGCCCTACTCTTACCCTAGTCATTCTTTTATTCGTGACATATCTATAGAAAGCTTTAGGGTTATCCTTGATCCCACCTGCCAAAGACTAACTCATGTCCCCTCCTGGCTCTTCTTAGCTCTCGCTTTAGGTTGTTCCTAGCTAACTTGTAACTCTCGAGCGCCCTAACTGAACCTTCACGTCTCATCTTTACATAAGCCGCCTCCTTCCTCTTGACAAGCGATTCAAATACTTTAGTAAACCACGGTTCCCTCGCTCGACCACTTCCTCCCTGCCTGACAGGTACATACTTATCAAGGACACGCATTGGCTGTTCCTTGAACAAGCTCCACATTTCAGTTGTGTCCATCCCTGCAGTTTCCTTCCCCAGCCTATGCATCCTAAGTCTTGCCTCATCGCATCATAATTGCCTTTCCCCCAGCTATAACTCTTGCCCTGCGGTATATACCTATCCCTTTCCATCACTAAAGTAAACTTAATCGAATTGAGGTCACAATCACCAAAGTGCTCACCTACCTCCAAATCTAACACCTGTCCTGGTTCATTACCCAGTACCAAATCCAATGTGGCCTCGCCTCTTGTTGGCCTATCTACATACTGTGTCAAGAAACCCTCCTGCACACATTGGACAAAAACAGACCAATCTAAAGTACTCCAACTACAGCATTTCCAGTCGATATTTGGAAAGTTAAACATAACAACTACCCTGTTACATTCGCTCCTATCCAGAATCATCTTTGCAATCCTTTCCTCTATATCTCTGGAACTTTTCGGAGGCCGATAGAAAACTCCCAACAGGGTGACCTCTCCTTTCCTGTTTTTTTTTTAAAAAAATGTTTATTAAGAATTTTTTTGCAAAATTTTCAACCATACAAACAAACCCCCCCCCCCCCCCCCCCCCCCCCCCCCCAACACAAAAGAAAGAAAGCTTGCATAGCAAGACATGAACATGGCAAGTCAATATGATACAGAACTTTGTACATTGGATTCCTCCTGTACATATCAGTTTTCTGGACCATTCTTGTATCTTCTTGCTCAAATGCCCCCCAGAACCCCCCCCCCCCCGGGTTGCTGCTGCTGCTGTCCGACCTTCATCTAACGCTCCACGAGATAGTCTAGGAACGGTTGCCACCGCCTGTAGAACCACTGCGCAGACCCTCTCAAGGCACACTTTATCCACTCCGACTTAATAAACCCTGCCATATCATTTGTGCAGGCCTCCACGCTGGGGGGCTTCGCCTCTTTCCACATTAACAAGATCCTTCGCTGGGCTACTAGGGACGCAAAGGCCAGAATACCGGCCTCTTTCGCCTCCTGCACTCCCGGCTCGTCCGCTACTCCAAATAGTGCTAGCCCCCAGCTTGGCTTGACCCGGACTTTCACCACCTTAGATACTGTTCTCGCAACTCCCCTCCAGAACCCCTCCAGTGCCGGGCATGACCAAAACATATGGACATGGTTCGCCGGGCTTCCTGAGCACCTCCCACATCTGTCCTCCACCCCAAAGAACCTACTCGGCCTCGCCCCCGTCATGTGCGCTCTGTGAACTACCTTAAACTGTATCAGGCTGAGCCTGGCACACGAGGAAGAGGAATAAACCCTACTTAGGGCATCAGCCCCTCCTCAATCTCCTCCCCCAGCTCCTCTTTCCATTTACCCTTCAGCTCCTCTACCAAAGCCTCCCCTCTTCTTTCAGCTCCTGGTATATCGCCGACACCTTGCCCTCCCCGACCCATACGCCCGAGATCACCCTGTCTTGAATCCCCTGTGCCGGGAGCAACGGGAATTCCCTCACCTGCCGCCTCACAAACGCCTTTACTTGCATGTACCTGAAAGCGTTTCCCGGGGGTAGCCCAAACTTCTCCTCCAGCGCCCCTAAGCTCGCAAACGTCCCATCAATGAACAGGTCCCCCATTCTTTTAACCCCTGCCCTATGCCAGCTCTGAAACCCCCCCGTCCATCCTTCCCGGGACAAACCGATGGTTGTCTCTGATCGGGGACCACACTGAGGCTCCCATCGCACCCCTGTGCCGTCTCCACTGCCCCCAGATCTTTAGCGTTGCTGCCACCACCGGGCTCGTGGTGTACCTTGTCGGCGAGAGTGGCAGCGGTGCCGTCACCAGCGCCCCCAGGCTCGTTCCTTTGCAGGACGCCATCTCCAACCTCTTCCATGCCGCCCCCTCTCCCTTCATCACCCACTTACGGATCATCGCCACGTTGGCTGCCCAATAGTAGCCACCCAGATTCTGCAACGCCAGCCCTCCTCTATCCCTACTTCGCTCCAGGAACCCCCTCCTTACCCTCGGGGTCTTACTCGCCCGCACAAAGCCCATAATGCTCCTGCCTACCCTCTTTAAAAAAACGCCTTGGTGATCACAATTGGAAGGCATTGAAATACAAAAAGAAACCTCGGAAGGACCACCATTTTAATAGACTGTACCCTGCCAGCTAGCGAGAGAGGCAACATGTCCCACCGTTTAAAGTCCTCCTCCATCTGCTCCACCAGCCTCGTCAAGTTGTTTGTGCAGGGCCCCCCAGCTCCTAGCTACCTGGATCCCCAAGTATCGAAAGCTCCTATCCGCCCTCCTCAGCGGTAGGTCGTCTATCCCTCTTCCCTGATCCCCCGGATGTACCACAAAGAGCTCGCTCTTCCCTACATTGAGCTTATAGCCCGAGAAGTCCCCAAACTCCCTTAGGATCTGCATGACCTCCACCATCCCCTCCACTGGGTCCGCCACATACAGCAACAGGTTGTCTGCATACAGCGCCACTCGTGCTCCTCTCCCCCTCGGACCAGCCCCCTCCATTTCCCAGACTCCCTTAATGCCATGGCCTCGTCCCTTGATACAGCTGCAAATAGTCCAACCTCCGCTGATTCGTAACCACACTCGCCACCGGGGCTCTATATAGGAGTTTAACCCAACTGATAAACCCCTCCCCAAACCCAAACCTCCGCAACACTTCCCAGAGATACTCCCACTCTACTCGGTCAAAGGCCTTCTCCGCGTCCATAGCTGCCACTATCTCCGCCTCTCCCTCCACCGATGGCATCATTATCACATTTAGGGGCCTTCGCACATTGGTATTTAGCTGCCTGCCCTTTACGAATCCCGTCTGGTCCTCGTGAATCACCCCCGGGACACAGTCCTCAATCCTCGTAGCCAACAATTTTGCCAGCAACTTAGCATCTACGTTGAGGAGCGAGATCAGTCTATACGACCCGCATTACAATGGGTCCTTATCCCGCTTCAGGATCAAAGAAGATTGTCGCCTCTGACATTGTCGGGGGCAGGGCCCCCCCCCCCCCCCCCCTCCCTTCATTGAAGGTCCTTGCCAGCAACGGGGCTAACAGGTCTACATACTTCCTATGGAACTCCACCGGGAACCCATCTGGCCCCGGGGCCTTCCCTGCCTGCATGCTCCCCAGTCCTTTAGCCAGCTCCTCCACCCCAATTGGCGCCCCCAAACCAGCCACCTCCTGCTCCTCCACCCTCTGGAACCTCAGTTGGTCCAAGAATCGTCGCATCTCCTCTTTTCCCCCTGGGGGCTGGGACCTGTACAGCTCCTCGTAAAAGGCCTTGAATGCCTCATTCACTTACACCGCACTCCGCACCGTAGTTCCCCTTCCATCCTTGACTTCACCTATTTCCCTCGCTGCCATCCTCTTACGGAGCTGATGTGCCAGCATCTGACTCGCCTTCTCCCCATATTCTATTCATACATCCCCTGTGCCTTCCTCCACTGTGCCTCTGCCTTCCCCGTGGTCAACAGGTCGAACTCAGTCTGGAGACTTCGTCTCTCCCTGAGTAGTCCCTCCTCCGGAGCCTCTGCATAGCTCCTGTCCACCCTTAAAATCTCCCCCACTAACCTCTCCCTTTCCCTGCCCTCTCTCTTCACCCAATGAGCCCTGATGGAGATTAACTCTCCCCTGACCACCGCTTTCAGCGTCTCCCATACTACTCCCACCTGCACCTCCACGTTGTCGTTGGCCTCCAGATACCTTTCGATGCACCCCCGCATCCTCCCGCACACATCCTCGTCTGCCAGCAGTCCCACATCCAACCGCCACAACGGACGTTGGTCCCTCTCCTCCCCCAGCTCTAGCTCCACCCCATGCGGGGCGTGGTCTGAAATGGCTATGGCCCTCCACATCGGGATCAATGCCCTGCCCAGAACACAAAAATCTATCCGGGAGTAGGCCTTATGTACATGGGAGAAAAAAGAAAATTCTCTGGCCAAAGGCCTGGCAAATCTCCACGGATCTACTCCCCCCATCTGATCCATAAACCCCCTGAGCACCTTGGCCGCAGCCGGCCTCTTCCCCGTCCTAGATCTGGAACGATCTAATGCTGGGTCCAACACCGTGTTGAAATCCCCACCCATTATCAAGCTCCCTACCTCCCAAGTCCGAAATATGCCCCAACATCCGTTTCATGAATCCAGCATCGTCCCAGTTCGGGGCGTATACATTTACCAATACTACCCCCGTCCCCTGCAAGCTACCGCTCACCACGTATCGGCCTCCATTGCCCGCTACTATGTTCTTGGCCTCAAACGACACCCGCTTCCCCACCAGTATTGCCACCCCTCTATTCTTCGCATCCAGCCCCGAATGGAACACCTGTCCTACCCATCCCTTCCTTAACCTGACCCCCGCCGACTAGCCATCTCCTATCTTAGGCCAGTCCCGTGCCCGCGTCTCCCGCACCCTCCAGTCCCCCAGACGGGGAACCCCCGCCCCGACCACCTCTTCCATTTTCAGTTCCCCCTTGGCCAGTGCAGCAGCAACCCTATTATCCCCCCCTTCCCCCTCCCCGCTAGATTTGCATCTAGCTCTTTTACTCCCCCCATACTACTTCCGTGAGCTGACTTCTGCTGACCCCGGCTTCCCCCGCCTTCCCGTTGATCTACCCCCTGTGGGAATCTCTCCTCCTCCTTACGGTTCCTTCCCTCCCCCCCCCCTCCCTGGCGCGGGAAAAAGCCCGCGTTCTCCTGAGCCAGCCCAGCCCCCTGTGGCGCAGCTCCTGTTGCGCCCTTATCCCAGTTCCCCATCCCCGAGTCTCGCCTCCCTCCAGCACTGAAGCCCACATTCCCCACTATCTCATCAAAAGAAAAAAGAACTCTTCCCCCATCCCCATCCATCATCCCACCCGTGAAACATTCTTTACCCATATTTACAACCCTGCATACAGTCAATGTCTCCCCCACAACCACAGCCCCTCAGTTCGAGTCCAATTTTTACGTTTGGATAAAGGTCCAAGCCTCTTCTGACGTTTCAAAATAGTGGTGTCGGTCCTGATACGTGACCCACAGTCGCGCTGGCTGCAGCATTCCAAATCTCACTTTTTTTTAATGCAGCACCGCCTTGGCCCGGTTGAAGCCTCTTTGCCACCTCCGCGCTCCAGTCCTGGTAGACTCGGATCACCGCATTCTCCCATCTACTGCTCCACACTTTCTTGGCTCATCTCAGGACACTCTCTTTGTCCACAAAGCGATGGAACCTCGCCACTATCGCCCCTGGCGGCTCGCCGGCCTTGGGTCTCCTCGCCAGGACCCGGTGAGCCCCTTCTAGCTCCAGGGGGCTCGGAGAGACCTCCGCACCCATCAGCGAATGGAGCATCGTGCTCGCATACGCCCCGGCATCAGCCCCTCCACTCCTTCGGGGAGACCCAGAATTCGGAGATTCTTCCTCCTCGACCTGTTCTCCAGGACCTCGAGTCTCTCGGCCCACCTCCTGTGCACCGCCTCGTGCGCCTCCATCTTTACCGCCAGGCCCAGGATCTCGTCCTCGTTCTCATTAGTTTTATCCCTCACCTCACGGAGCTCCACCGCCTGGGCCTTCTGGGTCTCCTTCAGCCCCTCGATCGCCAACAGCATTGGCGCCAGCACCTCTTTTTTAAGCTCCTCCACGCAGCGCCAGAGGAATTCCTGCTGGTCCGGCCCCCATGCTGCTCGATCTCCGTCCTCCGCCATCTTGGTTTTTCCCCCTCGTTTTTGCCGCTGCTCCAAAGCCTCTTTCTCCGTCGCTCCACCGCTAATCCCCGCCATACGACGTAAGGGGGGACCTTACTTCACCTTCCCACACGGGATTCAATCAAAAAATTTCCGTTGGGGCTCCTCCGTAGAGCCCAAAAGTCCGTTATAGTGGGAGCTGCCAAAATGTGCGGCTTAGCTCCGCATCGCCGCAACCGGAAGTCCCTTTCCTGTTTCTAACCTCAGCCCATACTACCTCAGTAGACGAGTCTTCATCAAACGTCCTTTCTGCCACCGTAATACTGTTCTTGACAAACAATGCCACCCCTCCCCCTCTCCTACCACTTTCCCTGAGCTTACTGAAATATCTAAGCCCTGGAACCTGCAACAACCATTCCTGTCCCTGCTCTATCCAAGTCTCCAAAATGGCCACAACATCGAAGTCCCAGGTACCAACCCATGCTGCAAGTTCACCCACCTTATTCCGGATGCTCCTGGCGTTGAAGTAGACACACTTTAAACCACCTTCCTGCCTGCCGGTACACTCCTGCAACCTTGAAACCTTACTCATGACCTCACTACTCTCAACCTCCTGTATACTGGAGCTACAATTCAGGTTCCCAACCCCCTGCTGAATTAGTTTAAACCCTCCCGAAGAGCATTAGCAAATTTCCCCCCCAGTATATTGGGGTCCAGGTGTAGACCATATCGTTTGGAGAGGTTCCACCTACCCCAGAATGAGCCCCAATTATCCAGGTATCTGAAACCCTCCCTCCTGCACTATCCTTGTAATTAAAGGAGCCTATTCGGCCCATCTAGTCTATACCTCTGCTTCCAAAAGCTGAGAATGGAACCAATTCTTCAAGCAATAGCAATCATGTGAATCGTAGAGTCCTCGCGCGGCAGTAATACCCAATGGGTAGGGCCGCATCGGGTCAAACCTGGGGTCCAGGTGATCCCAAGCTGCAGAAATAGCTGTGGTGTTGCTCAGCATGTACACATCCCAGTGGAACGTGGCCAGATCACCTCCAGGTACCACAATGGGAGGCTGCTAAATGACACCAACCTTAAAACCAGTTGGACACGGATCCAATTAGTGGATTGTACACTTGCTTTTAAATAGTACAGTAAGAAGTCTTACAACACCAGGTTAAAGTCCAACAGGTTTGTTTCAAATCATTAACTTTTGGAATACTGCTCCTTCCTCAGGTGAATGAAGAGGTAGGTTCCAGAAATATATATATAGACAAAGTCAAAGATGCAAGACGATACTTTGAATGCGAGTCTTTGCAGGTAATTATGTCTTTATAGGTCCAGACAGAGCAACTGGAGAGAGGGATAATCACAGGTTAAAGAGGTGTGGGTTGTCGCAAACTCAGAATTCTTCCAATTGGGGAACACTTCAGCAGTCAAGGGCATTCAGCCTCTGATCTTCGGGTGAGCGTTCTCCAAGGCGGCCTTCAGGACGCGCGACAACGCAGAATCGCCGAACCGAAACTTATAGCCAGGTTCCGCACACATGAGTGCGGCCTCAACCGGGACCTGGGATTCATGTCACATTACATTCATCCCCCACCATCTGGCCTGGCCTTGCGAAATCCTGCCACCTGTCCTGGCTTGAGACAATTCACACCTCTTTAACCTGTGATTATCCCCCTCTCTAGTTGCTCCATCTGGACCTATAAAGACATAATTACCTGCAAATGCTCGCATTCAAAGTATCGTCTTGCATCTTTGACTTTGTCTATCTATATATATATATATATATATATATATATATATGTGTGTTTCTGGAACCCACCTCTTCATTCACCAGAGGAAGGAACAGCGCTCCGAAAGCTAGTGATTCGAAACAAACCTGTTGGACTTTAACCTGGTGTTGTAAGACTTCTTACTGTGCTCACCCCAGTCCAACGCCGGCATCTCCACATCATTTTAAATAGTAGTAATGACTACAGTAAATTCGTTTGGCGCCAGGTCACCAAGTAACAGAGGCAGCAGGCCACGTACTCTCCATGGCAGGGGTCACTTTTGACCATCTGGTTGGTTGGCTCAAAGCAACTGTTGTCCATCTCACGTACACAACGCTGCTCATGACCAGCTTTGCCAGCTGTGATAACCGGTACGCAAGTGGGCAATGGCGGGTGTAGTAGACCTAGTGGAAAGTTTGATCAAAGAGATGGATATTTAAAAGGGGACGAAGTTAAGCTCTCACGATGAGATAAGTGACCGAATAATCTGTTTTTATTCATGTCGATTTAAGGTGGGGAATGAGGTAGCAAGATGGGTTGTCTGGTCCAGAGTGTGGGCTGAGATTGAAGCTGGGACGGAGAGAAGGATAGCGGAATACAGCTGGCGGAGGTTACTGGAGCTGGGAAGAGTGCGTCAACGGGGGTTATGAATTTTACACTTTGGCTGAAGAGCCCATGGCGGTTGGCAAGGGAGGGTGCGAAGGGGCAGTGATTGAAGGGTAAAGAACAAGCGGTGTTGCATTTATATAGCCCCTCTCACATCCCAAGGATTTCCAAAACATTTCAGAGCCATTGTTGCTAAAATAAGATTATCTGGCCTTGACCACGTTGCTGTTGGTGAGAGTTTGCTGAGTGCACACTCACTGCCGCATTTCCTACCGTACCACAATGACACTTCAAAGGTCTTTCAACTGGCTGTAAATCATTTTGGGATGGCCTGCGGTCTTGAAAGGCGCTATATAAATGCAGCTCTTCCTTGACCGATTGCAGCAGAATTTAATGCTGGTTAGTTCTCATGATGAGTTTAATTGAAGCGATGTGGGAGGAGTGGATTTCACATGCTCTTTATTTGTCTTACTTGCCTGTTCCATTATTGCAGTACCTCAACATGATTCGGACTTGTGAGGGCTACAATCAGATCGTTTTCCCGCACTGTCGGTGTGACTCTCGAAGGAAGGGGCATGTGATGGCGGCCATTAGCATTCAGCACTTTAAACTCCACGCTTGCACAGAGGATGGACAGCTGGAGGTGTGTGCGATCCCTATCTGGGCCGGTTCTGCGCTGTCATTTTGTAGTGTCCTGCTGCTCTGAGTCACGGCCTAAAATCTTCTACAGTGAATGTGATCCAACGCAGTTTGTAGAATGTACAGGAGGTTGTTATTCAGCTCGTCATGCCGTTTATCTTTCACGGGATGTGGGCCTCGCTGTCTGGGCCAACATTTGTTGCCCATCCCTAATTGCCCTTGAAGTGTGGCTCCGCTGGTCCATTTCGGAGGGCAGTTAAGAGTCAATCACATTGCCGTGGGCCTGGACTCACATGTAGGCCAGACCGGGTAAGGACGGCAGGTTTCCTTCCCTAAAGGACATTAGTGACCCTGATGGGTTTTAACAATCGATCACTATTTCAGGGTCACTATTCCTAAGATTGGCTTTCAATTCCAGATTTATTCATTGAATTTAAATTCCATCGACTGCCGTGGTGAGGTTTGAAGCCTTGTCCCCAGAGTATTCGCCTGGACCTCTGGTTCACTAGTCCAGTGACATTGATCCCTTTTTAAAAAAATTTAGAGTGCCCAATTCATTTTTTCCAATTAAGGGACAATTTAGTGTGACCAATCCACCTACCCTGCACATCTTTGTGTTGTGGGGGCGAAACCCACACAAACACGGGGAGAATGTGCAAACTCCACACGGACAGTGACCCAGTGCCGGAGTCGAACCTGGAACCTCAGTGTCGTGAGGCAGCAGTACTAACCACTGCGCCACCGTGCTGCCCTCTATATTGACCCCGTTTACCTGGCACTACACACTGGCATTTTATTTCTATATCAATGACATTCCACTGGTTTCCGTCTACCCAAACCGTTGTGGGATTATATAGCACCAAACAGTCCACTTGGCCATAATGTCTGCACAAATGCTTCTCTCCACGAGTCCCACCAAATCTTAATTCCACTCCGAGCTTGCAAATAGCTTGTTTCACGTTTTAAAATTATTTGTGTTCTTTGGTTTGTGGCACAGAATTCAACGTTCCGATCATCCTCTGTGCAATTAATAATAATAATCTTTATTGTCACAAGTAGGTAGGCTCACATTAACACCGCAGTGAAGTTACTGTGAAAATCCCTTGGTCGCAAAACTCCGGCGCCTGTTCGGGTACACTGAGGGGGAATTCAGAATGTCCAAATTATCTAACAGCACGTCTTTCGGGACTTGTGGGAGGAAACCGGAGCACCCGGAGGAAACCGGAGCAGACACGGGGAGAACGTGCAGACTCCGCACAGACGGTGACCCAAGCCGGGAATCAAACCTGGGACCCTGCTGCTGTGAAGCAATAATGCTAACCACTGTGCTACCGTGCTGCCCGTAGCTGTTCTGAGCTGCCCTTAGCTCGTCTTTGAATACCCCTTCTGATCTTCAATTTGTTCGCCTTGTGGAGGAACTTTTTTCTTTAATCATTCTGGGATGTGGGTGTAGCTGGCCGGGCCAGCATTTGTTACCCATCCCTGAGGGTATTTAAGAGTCGAGCACATCGCTGTGGGTTTGGAGTCACATGTAGGCCAGACTAGGTGACGACGACAGATTTCCTTCCCTAAAGGACATTAGTGAACCAGATGGGTTTTTACGGCAATCAACAATGGTTTTATTGAATTCAAATTCCACCATCTGCCGTGGTGGGATTCGAACTCCGGTCCCCAGAGCATTACCCTGGGTCTCTGGATTACGAGTCCAGCGACAATACCAATACCACTACCACTACACCACCATCTCCACGGGGGGGGGGCTGCACGGTAGAATTGTGGTTAGCACAATTGCTTCACAGCTCCAGGGTCCCAGGTTCGATTTTGGCTTGGGTCATTGTCTGTGTGGAGCCTGCACATCCTCCCTGTGTGTGTGTGGGTTTCCTTTGGGTGCTCCAGTTTCCTCCCACAGTCCAGAGATGTGCAGGTTAGGTGGATTGGCCATGATAAATTGCCCTTGGTGTCCAAAATTGCCCTTAGTTGGGTGGAGTTACTGGGTGATGGGGATAGGGTGGAGGTGTTGACCTTGAGTAGGGTGCTCTTTCCAAGAGCCGGTGCAGACTCGATGGGCCAAATGGCCGCCTCCTGCACTGTAAATTCTATGATAATCTACCCTATGTTAACCATGGACTTGCCGTCCACAAAGTAACCTCATCAGGTCAACCTTTAACCTCCTGCGGACAGTATTTGGGTAGTAAAGAGATGGTTTGAACCGTCCTCAGCTGCCCAAACAAAGTCAGTCCATCCTTTCTTAAGTTGTGTTTTTTTCTGTTGTGTGATAAAGTTGCTGCAGTGCTCTCTGTTTTCCTTTTGAACAAAAAGAACCAGGTAATCATGTTTGAGTGGGATGAGATGCACCAGTGGGACACGGATGAAGAGGGAATGGCGTTCTGCTTTGAATACATCCGCGGGGAAAAGAAACCGCGCTGGGTGAAAATCTTCACTCCTTACGTGAGTAACTCTGCCGCGCGTTTCGAGACTGACGGTGCTTCCTGCTGATGGGACAAGCCAGCCCTGTTGCCATTAGCCACACGCGCGCACGTGCACACAGACCTGTTTCCCTCATTGTGGGCTCAAGTGGAGTCCATCGTGGCTCAGTCAGTGAGGCTTTCAGCTGAGTAAGAAGGTTGTGAGTTTAAGTCCCAATTTGGAGGCTTGGGCACCAGATCTGGGCTCCAGTGCAGTACTGAGGGGTGCCGCACTGCCCGAGGTGCTGTCTTTTGGATGAGACGCCAAACCTGTCTGCCCCCTCGGGTATACATGAGAGATCCCATGATGCGATTTGGAGACGAGCAGGAGAGCCCCTTTATCTTGGCAGGTATTTATCGTTGACTGACATCACTTAAAAAGAAATAAGAAATTGAGGTTATTATAGCACTTCGGGAGATCCCAAATATAAATGCAAGTTGCAGCATGGTGGCACTGTGGTTAGCACTGCTGCCTCACAGTACCAGGGGCCCGGGTGTGATTCCAACCTTGGGCAATTGGAGTCTCCACGTTCTCCCTGTGTCTGCGTGGGTTTCCTCTGGGTGCTCCGGTATCCTCCCACAGTCCAAAGATGTGCAGGTTAGGTGGATTGACTGTGCTATATTGTTCCTTGGTGTCCAGTGGTGTGCAGGTTAGATGGATTGGCCACGCCAAATCGCCCCTTAGTGTCCAAAAGGCTAGATGGGGTAACAGGGATTGGGCGCGGATGTGGGCCTGGGTAGGCTGCTCTTTCGGAGGCTCAGTGCAGATTCAATGGGCCAAATGGCCTCCTTCTGCACTATATGGATTCTAAGAATTGCTAAGAATCCCACCACACAGAAGGTGACCATTGGCTAATTAGTTTCTCCGTAGCCCTGTACAATTCCTTTTTTTCCTTAAACATTTAGAGTCCCAAATGTATTTTCCAATTTAAGGACAATTTAGCGTAGTCAATCCACCTACCCTGTCCATCTTTGGTTTGTGAGCCCCACGCAAACATGGGGACAATGTGCAAACTCCACACAGGGCAGTGACCTGTGGCCGGGATCGTACCCGGGTCCTCAGTGCCGTGAGACAGCAGTGCTAACCACTGCACCGCCTTGCTGCCACTCAATGCTTCCTTTTTCAATTGAATCTCCAATTCCATTTTAGAGTCACTATTACATAGTATTTGCTGTTCTTCTGGTGACGTGTTCCGCACTCCTCCAGCAATACTAGGTGATGCAGTGCCACTGATTTGCTCGAAACAATCATGAGGCCAGCGAAAGGTCTCGGGCCTGCAACCCGGGGGCTGAACTGTTGGTTATTAAGCCGCTTGTGCATATGGTGTACCTCAGGGTGGCTTGGGACTGGCTTGGGAGGTATCCCCTTTCCTTCACTGCCTCATTGAGGACGCAACCGTTCCACATTAAACCACGTAAACAGCGTCTGCACTTTTCATTGCCAGCCGACTGCCTTGGGAACGTCCTGTTCATGTGACGTTGTATTTTCTTTTCTTTTGCAGTTTAACTACATGCATGAATGTTTTGAGCGTGTTCTGTGTGAGCTGCGATGGAGGAAAGAGGTAAGGGAGATCCGGGGGGTGGGGCGGTGGATCTTGTGTGTCTGAACAGATTATTCCTTAGCTCTGATCACGCGGTGAGCGTGTATGAAGAAGACGCAGCCTGGTGGAAAACCATTTACAGACCGGCTGCAGACAGCTGTCCAACTGAGATTTTCATCTGGGCTCAGAGATTTGACATTCTGGCTGAGGCAAAATTGAGAATAAATATTGTTTCTGCTTTGACTGCAAGGCTGATA
Source organism: Scyliorhinus torazame (assembly GCF_047496885.1). Classification (NCBI taxonomy): domain Eukaryota; kingdom Metazoa; phylum Chordata; class Chondrichthyes; order Carcharhiniformes; family Scyliorhinidae; genus Scyliorhinus; species Scyliorhinus torazame. The sequence continues at coordinate 27,529,378 of NC_092736.1, read as the reverse complement.
TTCCGTGTACCGATTAAAGATCTATTGCCCCCTTGAGCCATTGATTGGTAATGGGAGCTTTTTATGAGGTGGTCTCGAGCAGTAAACATTGACTTGTCACCAATAGAAAAAAAGCCTTTTTTTTCCTGATCCCAACTGCAGTTCCCATCTCGCCTGACGATCCAACATCCTGGAATGTTGAGCTGTCAATCCTGCCCCCCTCTCACCCATGTCTCAGTGACAGCATCATGCCCCCGTGTTTTAATTTGTGCCCTCAACTCATCCGCCTTGTTCGTCAGACTCCTTGCATTAAAATCAATACCATCCAATCTTGCCAAACTCCCTCGTGACTTAACTGGTTCAGGCATTCTATGCCTTTCTGACTCGCTCGATGTCTCTTCTAATTTTCCCCCTGCTGAGCCTTCACGCGGGATCCCAGCCCCCTGCCAAGTTGGTTCAAATCCTCCCCAAGAGGACGAGCAAACCTCCCTGCTCAAAATTGTGTTTTGAAATCTCCCTGCTCTGTTCCTGCCCATTCCAGCAGCCCACGTCCTGTTAAAATCTGGGACCATCTTCCCTGCTGTTTGCGACAAGTTTCATGTCCTTTTCACATTTTGAAATTGTGGCTTAGAGCCCAAATTCAAGTGAATGTATTTCAAAAATAGGTCCTGAACTGGGATGTGAATAAAGGACGCCATAGCTCCCGAGGGTAATAGGTTGCTCTCACCCCCCCCCACCCCCATTTATTTGGAGAGACCTGACTGCTGGTGATTTAACCCGAGGGTCACCACGCCACGGGCGAGGGATGAGGTTGAGAAAGCGGGGTTCATACCTTCCTTCACCATGACAGTTCTCTGTCCCATTGCCAGTTTTGTAGCCATGCTGGCACCGACTTGGACTTGGGTTTTGCTATTATATGGTGCTTTATCAAACACCTTTGGAAAGTCTCGCATCCACATGTCCGTCCTTGGCCTGCTGCAATGTTCCAGTGAAGCCCGGCGCAAACTGGAGGAACAGCACCTCATCTTCCCAATAGGCACGGTACAGCCTTCCGGACTTAACATTGACTTCAACAACTTCAGATTGTGCACCCTGTCCTCCACCTTCATCCCATTTTTATTTCTATCAATTCATTTTCATTTGTTCCATTGACCTGTTTTTCCCTCACCATTGTTTCCCCCCTTGCCCCGCCCCACTGGACCATCTGTTCTGTCATGTGAGGATATCTTTAAGAAATGGGTGTTTATAGATGGGTGTGTATATCAATATCTGTAGTGAGAGTACCTTTAAAAAATGGGTGTTTATTACTGCAGTGATGTCAGAGAGTGGATGGAGCTGGGCTGTCTGTCAACTGTTTACTTTCGCTTTAGGCTGTTTGCTGCAGGGTGTGTTTTAGTTTTGTTTTCAGTGTTGGAGCTGAAGCCAGACCAAGCAGGTGCACTGCTGTTCTCTCTGCCATCAAAAGACTATCTTGATCATTTGGTGAATTCAGAATTATAAATGTTTTCAGTAGTGACTTTAACCTGATGTGCTTCTGGTAAAGGTTTTGTTTTTAAGTCGCATGGATGTTAAAAAGGAACGCTTAAAGGTTTACTTAGTGTTGTATTCTTTGGGGGTTGTATTTGAATTGATGGTTGCTAAGATGTTCACTATGTTTTAAAAAGGTTAACTTGAGTTCATAGAATAAACATTGTTTTGTTTTAGAAAATACTTTTCCATTTCTGCTGTACCACACCTGTAGAGTGGGCCGTGTGCTCCCCATACCACAATCTATTAAAAGTTGTGGGTCAGGTGAACTCCATGATACACTTTGGGGTTCTCTAAACCCTGGCCCATAACAGTTCCCTGTTCCAGGTTGTCCTTTGACTCGCTGCTTACCCCTGTTCTGCCATTAACACATTCTGATCTCCATGTGCCACGCTCAGCCTTAATCACCCTTCTTAGCCTTGACCACCCCCATTACATTCCACTTGTCTTTTTGTCAACAACATCTTTGTCTATCTCCACCTATCGCTGGCCTTTGATCCAGCCCCACCTACCCCACATCTCTCTCTCTCTCTCTCTCTCTCTCCCCCCACAACCGTATAAATACTCTTTGTCAAATCTGGAGAGAACTTTGACAGAGTCAGCCAGACTCGAAATGTTTGCTTTTTTCTCTCTCCACAGATGCTGGCAGACCTGCTGAGATTGTCCAGCATTTCCTGTTTTTGTTTCAGATTCCAGCATCTGCTTTAACCTTTGGAAAGTCCATGCACGCTTTCATCACGCTGTCGCTATTCCTATCTGTTACGACCAAGAAATAGTCAAATGCGATTTGCCCACCCTAATCTCCGGCTCCTCCTTGTCCAACTGGCTTTCAATTCGTCCTTGCTGCTCACATGAATCTAGCTGACCTGTAACCACCCACCCCCATCGGCCTGCAAAGTCCCCTCCGTCCTGGCTGCTGATTTTAAACTGGCCTGTAAAATCTCCCCGCCGCTGACGATGTCAGGTTTATCCTTTTCGACTGTTTTGAACAACGTGCAACATCTTTAATCTCTCGCTGTGTCTATCTGCCTTCACTCTAAGCCCTGTCCCACCCTGTCACACTCTGTCTTTGTCTCTCCCACAGATGGAAGAGGTTGGCAATGATGAAGACAATAGGAATAGCACCAGCCACATGGTACGGGCATGGGGAATGGAGGAGCGCGTACAAATGCTTTGATATCGCTGGTGAGGCTGGCGTGTGTCCCAGAGTTGTCCATTTACAGATCTGCCCCGTAACAGCATGCCTGAGGTTCTTGTGAAGTGCAGCATCATTGAATCAGTCACTCCTCCCTACCAGCTGCCAACATTAACATCACCAAGTTAATCAATATACTGTCCACAGTGGTGAAGTCTTTTCAAACTATCCAACGGGGAAGGTTTCTCCGTTTCGGAAGAGAGACTTCTCTCTCATCGAGTGGGGGAGTTTGAGAGCTGATCTAATCATTTAATGTTAGAATGATTTGATAGGTTAGATTCACAGATAAACAGTCTCCCCTGATAGAGGAATCCAGGACAATGGGGGATCCATTTTAAAATTGGAGCCAGCATTTGAGAGTGAAGTCAGGTTGTACTTTTCCACAAAGGCTGGTAGAAACCTGGAATTCTTTCCCAATTCCCAATGGCTGTGGATCCTGGGGGTCATTGAAAGCAATCAAGACTGAGCAGAATGGATTTTTATTTGTGAATGAGGGTATTGAGGAAACCTCCCATTGAGCATTTCTTATTGCTCGAGGTTTGATTGGTGCAGTCCCTTTGCAGGGGGTGCACGTGGACTGAATGGCCTCCCAATACTAAATGCAGCTTTGTAGCATTTTGAGATAGGGCTGATGTCCGGCCGACCTGAGATTGCTGCTCTGTCAGATTTCTTTCAGTAAGGAAGCTGGCACAGTGGCGGGGTGGCACGGTGACAAAAGTGGTCAGCCCTGCTGTCTCTCAGCGCCAACGACCCGGCTTTGATTCTGGCCTCGGGTGACTGTGTGGAGATTGCACGTTCTCCCCGAGTCATCCAGACTCGAAACTGCAGCTCCCTTATCTCTCTCCACAGATGCTGTCAAACCTGCTGAGATTGTCCAGCATTTTCTGTTATTGCAAGCAATTTTGGTGTTTGGAGGTGATGAGAGAGTGTTTCCCTTTCAGTAAATGGAAACCACCTGCTACAGACGCAGTGTGCAAAGTCCATCTCTGCTTAACCGTAGTGAGGGGAATTGTAGAGTTGCACTTGAAATCTAATCAAATATATTCCCACTGAATTGGGTTCATGGTAGTGTTAGTTAATCCTGCCTGTAAGTTTTATGAAAATGAAAATCGCTTATTGTCACAAGTAGGCTTCAATTAAGTTACTGTGAAAAGCCCCTAGTCACCACATTCCGGCACCTGTTCGGGGAGGCTGGTACGGGAATTGATCCTTGGTCTGCTTTTTAAAAGCCAGCGATTTAGCGAAGTGAGCTAAACCAGCCCCTATTTTATTCTTGTATCCGTGACCCCCTCCAAGCCCCCACACTGACAGCATAAACTAAAATTCATTGAATGTTTACAGGAGGGCTTTTTGGAACAGCTTGTGATGGAGCCCACGAGGGAACAGGCCATTCTGGACTTAGTGTTATGTAATGAGCCAGACTTGATTAAAGATCTTAAAGTTAGGGAGCACTTAGGAGGCAGTGATCATAATATGGTAGAATTCAATCTCCAATTTGAAAGAAAGAAGGTAGAATCAGATGTAAAGGTGTTACAGTTAAATAAAGGTAACTACAGGGGCATGAGGGAGGAACTGACGAAAATCGACTGGGAGCAGAGCCTAGTGGGAAAGACAGTAGAACAGCAATGGCAGGAGTTTCTGGGAGTAATTGAGGACACAGTGCAGAGGTTCATCCCAAAGAAAAGAAAGGTTATCAGAGGGGGGATTAGGCAGCCATGGCTGACAAAGGAAGTTAGGGAATGCATCAAAGCAAAAGAGAAAGCCTATAATGTGGCAAAGAGTAGTGGGAAGTCAGAAGATTGGGAAGTCTACAAAAACAAACAGAGGATAACAAAGAGAGAAATAAGGAAAGAGAGGATCAAATATGAAGGTAGGCTAGCCAGTAACATTAGGAATGATAGTAAAAGTTTCTTTAAATACATTAAAAACAAACGGGAGGCAAAAGTTGACATTGGGCCGCTCCAAAATGACGCTGGTAATTTTGTGATGGGAGACAAGGAAATAGCTGAGGAACTAAATAAGTACTTTGCGTCAGTCTTCACAGTAGAAGACATGAGTAATATCCCACCAATTCCGGAGAGTCAGGGGGCAGAGTTGAATATGGTAGCCATCACAAAGGAGAAAGTGCTAGAGAAACTAAGAGGTCTAAAAATTGATAAATCTCCGGGCCCAGATGGACTACATCCTAGAGTTCTAAAGGAGATAGCTGAAGAAATAGTGGAGGCGTTAGTTATGATCTTTCAAAAGTCACTGGAGTCCGGGAAAGTCCCAGAGGATTGGAAAATCACTGTTGTAACCCCATGTTCAAGAAGGGAACAAGGAAAAAGATGGAAAATTATAGGCCAATTAGCCTAACTTTGGTTGTTGGCAAGATTCTAGAATCCATTGTTAAGGATGAGATTTCTAAATTCTTGGAAGTGCAGGGTCAGATTAGGACAAGTCAGCATGGATTTAGTAAGGGGAGGTCGTGCCTGACAAACCTGTTCGAGTTCTTTGAAGAGATAACAAATAGGTTAGACCAAGGAGAGCCAATGGATGTTATCTATCTTGACTTCCAAAAGGCCTTTGATAAGGTGCCTCACGGGAGACTGCTGAGTAAAATAAGGGCCCATGGTATTCGAGGCAAGGTACTAACATGGATTGACGATTGGCTGTCAGGCAGAAGGCAGAGAGTTGGGATAAAAGGTTCTTTTTCGGAATGGCAACCGGTGACGAGTGGTGTCCCGCAGGGTTCAGTGTTGGGGCCACAGCTGTTCTCTTTATATATTAACGATCTAGATGACGGGACTGGGGGCATTCTGGCTAAGTTTGCCGATGATACAAAGATGGGTGGAGGGGCAGGTAGTATGGAGGAGGTGGGGAGGCTGCAGAAAGATTTAGACAGTTTAGGAGAGTGGTCCAAGAAATGGCTGATGAAATTCAACGTGGGCAAGTGCGAGGTCTTGCACTTTGGAAAAAAGAATAAAGGCATGGACTATTTTCTCAACGGTGACAAAATTCATAATGCTGAAGTGCAAAGGGACTTGGGAGTCCTAGTCCAGGATTCTCTAAAGGTAAACTTGCAGGTTGAGTCCGTAATTAAGAAAGCAAATGCAATGTTGTCATTCATCTCAAGAGGCTTGGAATATAAAAGCAGGGATGTACTTCTGAAGCTTTATAAAGCATTAGTTAGGCCCCATTTAGAATACTGTGAGCAATTTTGGGCCCCACACCTCAGGAAGGACATACTGGCACTGGAGCGGGTCCAGTGGAGATTCACACGGATGATCCCAGGAATGGTAGGCCTAACATACGATGAATGTCTGAGGATCCTGGGATTATATTCATTGGAGTTTAGGAGGTTGAGGGGAGATCTAATAGAAACTTACAAGATAATGAATGGCTTAGATAGGGTGGATGTAGGGAAGTTGTTTCCATTAACAGGGGAGACTAGGACCCGGGGGCACAGCCTTAGAATAAAAGGGAGTCACTTTAGAACAGAGATGAGGAGAAATTTCTTCAGCCAGAGAGTGGTGGGTCTGTGGAATTCATTGCCACAGAGGGCGGTGGAGGCCGGGACATTGAGTGTCTTTAAGACAGAAGTTGATAAATTCTTGATTTCTCGAGGAATTAAGGGCTATGGAGAGAGCGGGTAAATGGAGTTGAAATCAGCCATGATTGAATGGCGGAGTGGACTCGATGGGCCGAATGGCCTTCCGCTCCTATGTCTTATGGTCTTATTTGCCTGTCTTGTGCACTGGGCTCTATTTTTATGTTGAAGCCACAACCTTGCAAAATTAAGCCTTTGTCTTAAAGGACAAAGGACAAGTCCTTTGTCTTGGAGCTTTGTGGGTGTCAGCTCTCAGCTTGATCCCTTAATCTGTTAATTCCCTGACTCCTGCATATAAGATGTGATGATGCAGTTAAGGTGACCTGATCGTATACGTTGATCATAATGTACCTGACCACAGCTAGATAGATGTTTGTCGATGTGGACAAGACTCTTCAGGGGAATTGGGCTGTTTGTTTGTTTTTTTTGTTAAAAAATCACCATTGTCTTGTAATTTCTCTGATTGTAAATCTTCAAAATGAAAAGGTAAGATATAAGAACTAGGAGCAGGAGTAGGCCATCTGGCCCCTCGAGCCTACTCCACCATTCAATACACAGGTAACATCATAGTGTTTCAGTGATGATATTTTGAGAGGGTTTTTATTTTAGCTACACAGTGAGGAATTTCAGTTTGATCGCCCTGTGTATGGATAGGTCACCTGAACGGGGTAACCACTCCAATGGTTCTCAGCATAGAGTCATAGATGATTACAGCGTGGAAACAGGCCTTTCGGCCCAACGTGTCCATGCCGCCCACTTTCTATCACTAAGAAGGACAGCACGGTGGCGCAGTGGGTTAGCACTGCTGCCTCACTGCGCCGAGGTCCCAGGTTCGATCCCGGCTCTGGGTCACTGTCCGTGTGGAGTTAGCACATTCTCCCTCTGTCTGCGTGGGTTTCACCCCCACAAAGATGTGCAGGGTAGGTGGATTGGCCCCTTAATTGGAAAAAATGAATTGGGTACTCTAAATTTATTTTGTAAAAGAAGAAAAAAAAGTTTCTATCACTAAGCCAGTCCCACTTCCCCGCATTTGGCTGATATCCCTCTATACACATCTTACCCATATAACTGTCTAAATGCTTTTTAAAAGATAAAATTGTACCCACCTCTACTACTGCCTGTGGCAGCCCGTTCCAGACACTTGCCACCCTCTTGTGTGAAAAGAATTGCTCCTGTGGACCCTTTTGTATCTCTCCCCTCTCACCTTAAACCTCTGCCCTCTAGTTTTAGACTCCTCTACCTTTGGGAAAATGTTGACTATCTACCTTATCTATGCCCCTTGTTATTTTATAGACCTATAAGATCATCCCTAAGCCTCCTGCGCTCCAGGGAAAAAAGTTCCAGCCTCTCCTTATAACTCAAACCATTAAGTCCTGGCAACATCCTAGTAAATCTTTTCTGCATTATTTCTAGTTTAATAATATCCTTCCTATAATAGGGTGACCAGAACTGAACACAGTATTCCAAGTGTGGCCGTACCAATGTCTTGTACAACTTCAACAAGATGTCCCAACTCCTGTATTCAATGTTCTGACCAATGAAACCAAGCATGCCGAATGCCTTCTTCACCACCCTGTCCACTTGTGATTCGTATAATCTGACTGGACTGGGCGACAAACCGCAATGATGGCCATGTTTAACGTTTGTTAATTCCATCTGAGCATCTGGAGGAAGGTTACTGTCTTCCTTCCCAGAAAATCCCTTCCTCACCACACCCAATCTGGCAGAGATCCAGATCTGGCTTGCTTGCGTTTAGGAGATTGGGTTTCGAGTCTGAGTTTAGTCCCTCTGAGGCTTTGAAATCAATACAACCCAGGAGTTCAGTTCAAACTCGAACGTCTCACCGAATCCAAATTCAACCTCCCTTCGGTACATGGGGCGGCACGGCGGCACAGTGGTTAGCACAGTTGCTTCACAGCTCCAGGGTCCCGGGTTCGATTCCCAGCTTGTGTCACTGTCTGTGCAGAGTCTGCACGTTCTCCCCGTGTCTGCGTGGGTTTCCTCCGGGTGCTCCGGTTTCCTCCCACAGTCCAAAAATACGTAGGTTAGGTGGATTGGCCATGCTAAATTGCTCTTCGTGTCCCAAAAAAAACGTTAGCTGGGGTTGCTGGGATAGGGTGGAGGCATGGGCTTATGTAAGTTGCTCTTTCCAAGAGCCGGTGCAGACTCGATGGGCCAAATGGCCTCCTTCTGCACTGTAAATTCTATGATTCTGTTCTATGAGGTGCTCAGGTTTTGGGTTGGTTGAGAAATGTTACCAGTTTTGTTTGCAACGTCCTCCAGTGAAATGACTTCACCATTCGGGCTGCCAAATAGAACTTCCCCAATTGGTAAGGCACCTTGCTGCACATTGTCCCGTCAAACTGCCTCTCTGGATGAGTTGGCACCTTCAATGGTGAGTGTGGGGAGGAGTTGCTGAGTTACTGGTTTGAACGTTGGTTGCGTGATCTCGACGTGTTTGTTTTGAATTGTGCTGTGCCAGTTGTGTCGGTTTTACCATCGGAAACCCCGTCTGATTCCTTTGAGAATCACTCGGCGGACTCTGGGCATCAAGAGTTTCTCATTCACGTTCACCCCATTAATATGGATTCTCCTCTTTCTTTCCAAACTTTTTTTTTTCCAGAATATTTTTCATGCGGCCGCAGCAAGGGGCCCTCGAGGCTCCCTGTCCTGAGGGGAGACCTTATTCTCTGTAGCATCTCAGCACCTTAGCATGAAAATTGAAGCAATTGGACCTTTGGCATTGGGGATGAAGGAGGCATGGAACAGCCCGCACCTTTCCTCAATGTAGCTGTGACATCAAAACAGTCTTCAAGTAGTCCATTCCTCATTTCATCACATCTTTCACTGTTGTAATGTTTCCACTCGTAGCCGCCTCTGTGAGTGATCAAGGAGTAACATGTTTATTGGACAGTGCCGGACGCTGGGACAGAATCTTCCTAATCAGAAGAGAAGTGGCCATAGCATGTGGCTAATAAAATGCAGGAGGCTAGAGCTTACCAGTCCTGAATTGGGGCCGGTGGGTGAAGGGGCGGGGACTGTATCTAGGCCGAGCTCTTCGTTTCCAACCTAATGACTAGACCGTGTACACTAGTAGCTAATTGCAGAGTATTAAAGAGTCCGGATCCCTGCTCGCTATTTGGGGAGCTTCAGTCTCCAAACAGACTGGATATTGCACAGAGCACGTTTTTGGCACTGGATCCCAGAATCCGATCATTTTGACAACTAATCAACACCTGAAAATCGAGTTTCCAAGTGTATGGCCTCCCTTTGTTCAAATCTGACAGCAGGGTAATAAAGAGCCCACCACTGAGTGATGGCCAGCATTCTGCATGTACAGTATTGCAATTCAGTGATATACAATAAGGATATTGGAGGAAAAGTCTGGGAGCAGGGGGAGCCCTTTCCTTAAGATCCTACGGAGAAACCCCCCCCCCTTAGTTTTGTTTTGTATTGAAAACCAGAAGAGACGTTTTGTATGAAGAACCATCGTGCTCTGTTAAGACAACACCATTTAGAAGTATCTGGGGCTCTTCCATTTTCGGGTTTTTTAAGCTGGGGGTAAGTATTAGACCATCCAGTAACTCATTGCTACTGATCTCTCCAAAGCTGTATAGGAAATATCTACTTTTGACACGTGCTGTGACAGTGAAATGAATTGACGAGGCATTGAGGGGTGGGGGGGGGGGAGGAAAGATGGAGAAACCTTCAGTGTTCAATAGGTGGCCAGATTTGTAATTAACCCTTTTTGAGTTCATGATACTTTTTTCCTGTTCTTTGGGGACTGGTTCAGGCCAGTTGCTTGGACTGTAAAATGGTCCATATACACTACTTAGGAAACTACTTCCAGTGCCCTTTATGTTGTGCACTGTTTCTGAAATAAGCAGTTATGCAACCTCAGCATCCTGCTTAATAACACAGCTATACTCTGTTATAGGTTAGTCACCAGTCGTCAGCGTTGGACGTTGTGGGGTTTGTGTTCCTTGCTGGCAGTGATGTTGCTCTGTGCAAAGTTCATCTTGTACTTTAGGAAGCAGGGGATTTAATTGAATCATAGGGTGCGAACGCCTTTTGGGATAGTTTTTAACCAGTTCCCAGGCGACCTTTTTTTCTACCGAGGCTTCCTCCCGATTCACCAGCTGGGGTGAGGAGTGCAGAATACTAAAGTGGCCAGTGTAAGTGAAGGGGAGTAAACTGATGGTGTGACGTCTCAAAGCTTTAAATGGGCATATCTCTTTTGCACAGGGGTCAGCCTTGCAACATTTGGGGACGGATGGATCAGTTTGAAAGTCAACTTTCTGAGCATGGCCCTCGTAATGAGGTCTGATGACGGATTTGTTGCACTAGGATCCAAAAGTCCTTTTGCAGATAACCGGGAGACTGTGTATTTGTATTATGTTCAATATGGGCCTGTATCCAGGCAGGAGGAGGACACACTACTTACCAGAGGCTGACTGTGGAGGGGAAGCAATTGTTTTTGTATAAAAAAAAATCCTAGTCTTCTCAAAATTACCATGTAATTTCTTGAAAGCATCAGTGTTAAAGCTGCAATGTAATTATTTATAGATACATAATTAAAGGTGGCGACTGGTTTGTGTAAAACGGCTGTCATTGTCATTGAGTCAATTTACTTCCGTTGTCCTCTCAGAAATGGAGGATTTGGGTTCAATAAGATCTCACCTGTGAGCCGTATTATTCGATGTGATCTCGGCGCCGACACGATGGTTTCTTTCTGCACCTTGACTCTTCTCTGCTTCTAGGAGCGAGGCAAAGTGTAGGAGCTAGGCCGGGAAGGCTGGATTTCCCCCTTCAGACTTTGCAAAGGAAAATTATTCTTATTTTGAGTTGAAAACCAGGAGGAAACCAAGTAAACGGACGGTGTCCGTTCCGAAAACAAGCGCGTCACCAACTCCTGACCATGGTGGGGGAAAGACTAATCGTTTCTGAGGCCTCGTTGGCTCCAGGATGCTTGGCGAGGAGTTTGAAATCGAGCTGCTTGCTGAAAGGCAGCCTTGACGATGGCCCAACTTGGTCAGACGTGTCTGCTCCAGAGAACTGCCGATGTGAGACCAGCCACAGTGGGTCATTGGATGGAACCTTGAGGGTTAGACTGGGATTACTTTTGTGTTGCTTCAGCCACGCGGTGCAAGGTGATCCCCATCGGACTGGGTGACCAGCAGCGGGAAGGTGCCAAGAGCTTAAAGGGCCAGCTTTAATACGTCAGGTTTACACCCTTACTTCCACACTTTAATCATTTTTATTTCCAATATGACAGAATTGTAATGGTGCAGAAGATGGCCATTCAGCCCATCGTGTCAGCACCAGCTCTCCAAGTGAGCATTTCCCCAAGTGTTTCACTTAAACAGAACGTCTGGAACTCATCAGTACTTTGGGGTTAAGGGAATCGAGCCAACTGATGGGTTTGTGGGCAAATCAGATGTTCAGCGAAAATTAAAATGCGGAATCATTACTTTGTTTTGGGGTTATTTGGTAACCTCTGCAGATCCCTACGGGTTGGGGAGGGGGTGTACAGCAGCATTGGGAAGGTGTGTACGGAATCTTGCATAAACCCGAATACTCATCTGGTGGTGGTATCTTTAAGTGGTCGGTGCTTGTAACTTTGGGCGGTGTCCGTTTCATCCCAAGTGTCTGTTCGTTTTCTAATCACTGCCATTTCTCATTCTAATCTGTGAGCAGCCTGAAGGAGTTTGTCAGTTGCAGTAATGTAATGTCTGATGTAACATCATTCTTCTAAATAAATGAAAACGTGTGCATTTCCACCACTTTCCCTGGTCACTTCTCGACTAAAAGTAACTTCCTCTTTCCCCCCCCCCCCCCCCCCCCCGGCCCGGTTGCTGGCTAATGTTTTGGGTGAAGCAATTTGTAATTCCCACAAAGCCAATCCCTAGAAACGTCAGCCAGAGACCTGGGTCTTTAACACATCCTCGAGGCTCTGTTACTTATCTGCAGGGTGGGAGGAGATGGGGTAACTTGCCCTATTTGATAAAGATACTAGTCACGGGTAATGTGTGTTGCATCCAGGGCAGTTCGGGACATTACTGTTGAGTAATATCCTATTTGCCGCCACATTATGACTTTCTAATCTTGTGCACGCACAGCATCTTTACAGCGGCGTAACCATTTGCTGTACCTCACCCGGAATAGTCTGTAACATCCCGGCGCACTAACCATCTTCTGATCCCATCGGTTGGCCATTCAACATTTAACCAGCGACCATGAAAATCTGCAACCTCCTTCCTGTCTTAATGTCTGGGCACAACAAGTTCTTGTACATATCCAATCCTTTTACCCACTGAACAGATTTACAACAGCAGGCTGTCAGGGTAACAATTGTTTGTGGTCTCAGCATTTGGTCAACCTACACCCTCCAATTTATTAGAAGAACTTTGTCTCTAGCCACTGAAGCTTAAATCATGGTGAACGAGCTAATGTGCTGTAAATTCTCTCCCAGTATTGCGTTTAATCCCTGGCTGAATTTTAAATGATCTCGCGCTGCGGCTTGTTCTCTGTATGTCCCCGTTAACAAATACCGCCTCATTTCATGGATAATCGGTGACCTCCTGTCATTCCCTGCCAGGCAGTTGTATTTCTCGTTGACTTTACCCGAGTGTTCACTTTGTGCTTTTTGGGGGTGTTCTTCACCCCCCCCCCCCCACAATAGGGGTCCTTTGGGCACTAAATGCTGTTTTTCATAAACATCAGAGTACCCAATTATTTGTTTTTCCAAGGGGCAATTTAGCGTGGCCAATTCATCTACCCTGCACATCTTTGGGCTGTGGGGGTGAAACCCACGCAGACATGGGGAGAATGTGCAAACTCCACACGGACAGTGACCCGGGGCCCGGATTGAACCCAGGGACTCGACGCCGTGAGGCAGCAGTGCTAACCACTGTCATCATGCTTCCCTCTGCACTAAATGTTTTACACTGTTTCCTGTGTTTTCAATTTTCCCAAATAAGTGGCTCATTTAGGTCGCCTGTTGTAAATGGCTGTTCTGTTTTGTTACCTTGGAGATACTTCCAAAATGTGCCTTCCTCTTGTTTCATTTGTTTTTTGTCAAACGAATGACCATTTTGCTTCTGTTTTGAAAAGGTAGCAATACCACCGCTGTTGGTCCGGTTGTTCTGTTGGCCTCAATGACTTTATCCAGTAACAAATTCCCTAGGAACACATTTTCTCCATGCACCGACTTCATTCAAAGTTGGGACGGCTGCTAATGTTAGTTACAACAAAACCAGTGTCTGGTAGCTAATGAGGACAGACCATTTAACCCTCCCCTTCAAGTTATCATTTTAAATTATAATTTGTCTCTCTTTTTCAAAGTTGGTTGGGTCTCTGCTGTGAACTTGGGGGCCTTTAGCAGCTTAGAGCTGACTTTGAAAACTCTGCATCTTTTCTTTTGCTGTGTCTGAAGTAGAAATCACTGGCATATTACCACCCCGGCAACTTATCCAATGTGTACAGAGCATTGCGCTGTGCATCAGTAAGGAACTGGCTGCATATAGCTGTTTGTAATCTTCTCCAACTGAGGGGCAGTAATAACTGGTTTGTAAATCCCCAGTGTGCGAACATTTATGAAAAACAATTAGAGAGGGAAAAAACTGCAGAACTCTGATCTTTAAAAACAATAAAAATAAATTTAGAACATCCAATTCTTCCCCCCCCCCCCCAAAAAAAAAATTACGGGGCAATTTATTGTGGCCAATTCACCTACCCGCACATCTTTTTGGGTTGTGGGACCCAGGAGGAGAATGCAGATCTCGGATTTTTGACAATCCCACAGCAGCACATTCCGTTTGTTTAAGTGATGTGTACAGCTAGTTTCTCTGCATTGATTTCCATATCTCTGGCTGGATGCAGCCCTGAATGCACAAGTTAAATGTAAATGAGGAAAGACTGTACTCCACAGTTAATTTAATTCTTTTTATGTAGCCACAGAGCAGAGATCCCTCAATCCCTCTGGTAATACGCTTCCAACCTGTCAATTGGGAAGCTTAATAATTTGTTATTTCAAACACACTGGCGCTGAACTGCTTCAACTCAATAATATTGCTTGTGTTAAGAGACGACTACAGGGCACAAAAGATTTTTTTGCTTTTATTTTAAATCTGCTTTCCTATCTAGTTTGGTGAATTGATCTTCACACCTCCCAGCTCTTGTCAACAGACTCTGTACTTGTTGATGCATCGTATACCGAACAGTTTTTTCCTTGTTCTCGGAACGTGTGATTAGTGTAAATTGACTCCTTGCAATAGGGAATGTGAATCACAGTGAGATGCTGCTGCTTTGAAATTAGGGAAGCTAGGTATTTGGCAAGTGTCTAAAAAGACAACAGCAAAAATTCAAGATTGAATAATGCAAAAAAAAAAGCTTTAATTCCATTAATAATTCTGAACAGTATTTGAAATTACTGACTTAGAAAATGCCTGGAAAGTAAGTACCATTTACCATGTGTAAGTTACATCAAACTGAAGGCGAGGGCTGCAGGTGTGTGCACTTTTTTTTCTGAGCTGGAGAAGTCCTAAAGAGAAGGACTACCCTTTTATTTGCTCTGATAATTGAGGTGTGTTGGTTATAGTCAGTTATGGAACAGTGCAAGGGTTGGTTCTGCTTCGGACCCACATCCTCAATTGTGTTGCAACTCTCTTGGCCAAAGTTTACCTTCTGCAAACGTAACACACAATTCTGCTATCCATATTGTAGCTCAGATCAAGTCCAATCAGCTCTCATCCCTGTGCTTGCTGACTTGCATTGGCTCCCACTCACCTTAGTGTTTAAATCTATCCCTGTAACCTCTAGGAACTCAGGCTCTTTGTTATCACGCCTTTGCCCTTCCATCTGCAGCAGCCTTAAGCTGTCTCGGACCCCAAGCAGATAGCACTGTGGCTTCACAGCACCAGGGTCCCAGGTTCAATTCCCCGCAGGGTCACTGTCTGTGCGGAGTCTGCATGGGTTTCCTCCCACAGTCCAAAGACGTGCAGGTTAGGTGGATTGGCCATGCTAAATTGCCCTTAGTGACCAAAAGGTTAGGAGGGGGTTACAGGGATAGGGCTTAAGTGGGTCGGTGCAGACTGGCCTCCTTCTGCACTGTATGTATTTCTCTATGTATAAGCTCTGGCATTCCGTTACGGAACCCCCAACCGTGAATAAGCATTTTTCTCATTTGTCTGTGTTAATTGACTGCCCACAGATGCAGCTTGAGGCCTCTTACTACATGTAAACTGTTGGATAAATACCAGGTGTTGCTGCAGTTGAGGCAGTAGCATTCAAAACCTGCAAGTAACTTGATTGTAAATCACACTCTGGGTACAAACAGTCAGGATGTGTAAGAAATTATATCTTTTTATACAGAGAGTAATGACACTGGTATTTTGGGTTGATTATTTCATTAACTAATGCTCCTCATTTGCTGCACAGTCTGCTTAAGTTTAAGTATCAGTGTTGATCATACACGAGTTCCCCCGTCTACTGCGAGAGCTCAGAAGATGAGCAACAGGGAACGGATTTGGAATGGAGTGAAGGAAAGCTGGATTTGGAAGTCAGTGATGGGGAGAGTTTTGGTTGCCAGAGGTTGTTCGAGGAGATCACACCTGCAGAGAGAATAGAAAGCAAACCTTAAGGGAAGCAGCAACATAATCAGTGTCTGAGGAACATTAATAATTCAAGAACTGTGACAGGAATCATAAATTCTCAAAAATGTCATTTCACCACCTGAGCTGGCCTCAGACTGAATGGGAATGAAAGGATGTTAGCTAATCCTGTAATAGTCAGAATAAAACAAGTTCTCTTAATATGAGACACCCCGAATCACTGCTCTGAAAAATGCAACAAGTTGGGAGTCAATGCAGAGTTTTAGATACATAGTGCAGAAGGAGGCCATTTGGCCCATCAGGTCTGCACCGACCCACTTCCACCCCATCCCAATAACCTCTGCTCCTCAGAATGAGGTGACAGTCATTCCTGTGAGAAGATGTTCTCTCTGACTAGTGACATAAATTTCTATTGTGATTAAGCCTCAGTTTTCTAGTCTTTCCAGTTATTAGCAGGGCCAGATGCAGGACCTAGCGACAAGCGTGCCCACTCATCTTGTTTGGAGACTCTGCAAGTGGTGTTCTCAAACAGATTCAAGTCCCACTCCCAACACCCTGAGCACAAAATTTAGGCTGACACACCAGTGCAGCACTGAGGGGGAAGTGCTGCCCTGGCTGAGGTGCTGTCTTGCAGATCAGCCCTCCCTCCAATCCCATGGCACCAGTTTGAAGAACAAGAGAGTGTATTGGCCAAAATTAACCTCTCGCCCAACATACGAAACTGTACACCGCAAGCTTCCACAACTGACTGCTGTTTCCTACATGGTAACAGCAAAGTGTATAAATACAAATTCTTTTTTAAAATAAATTTAGTGTACCCAATTCATTTTTTCCAATTAAGGGGCAATTTAGCGTGTTCAATCCACCTACCCAGCACATCTTTGGGTTGTGGGGGCAAAACACGGGGGGGGAATGTGCAAACTCCACACGGACAGTGACCCAGAGCCAGGATCGAACCTGGGACCTCGGCGCCGTGAGACTGCAGTGCTAACCACTGCACTGCCCTAATACAAATTATTCTAAGCACCAGTTGTACACGGCAGGAGCAAGATCAACATCTCTTCAGGCAAGTTAATGGAGAGCATTGACAAACCATATCCATCCCCACAGTGACAGCTACTTACCACATTGCTTGTTTAACAGGAAGTGAAGTGTGCAGCCATGTGACCACAGTGCTGCCATGTGACTCGTACAGTCTAATGACCAGGGCATTTTTCCTGTCTTCCGCCTATTGGGGAGAAAGATCCACAGATCAGTTCACACAATGTCTGCCTCCCGCAGTGGGACTGCACCTCAGTTGCTTCACTGCATTCCACCTGGAGATCATCTCTCCTCCCAGCACCTTTCATACAACTATCCATCCCTCCAGAGTAAGTTACCCCTGCAGAGCAACATCTACACCTGCTGGGACCACAACCACCTTACTGGCTGAAAGAGGAAGAGATCGCGATGATTGATTTGAAGAGTGATGGAAACGGTTAGGGCTACTGTACTTGTGACACCACCTACAAGTTTTGCTATCAAATGTTGAATGAATTCAAAAAATGAGCCTGTACTTTTCCAATATTTACCTGTTTAATAGTTTCCAGGATAACAGCAGGAGACTGGATGGAAAACGCACTCCAGAAACTGGAAGCACTGACACTGGGTTCAGCAGGTACAATGTGCAAGGGGTAGTTTATGTTGTACGCAAACTGAATCACATTGGCCTCTTGGAAAGAACCTGATGGGACAATAGAACAGGGCAAGGATTACCGTTGAAATCTGTACAACTAGTTAAAAATAGGTACCAACACAGTCAGATTAAGTCCAAAATCACGTCAGGCATCCAGCTCCAGTTCAAGTCTCAAATCAGTCCCGCAAGATCAGGAATATTAACTCATGGTCAGAAGTGTATGGGGCTGGGGATTGTGAACAGTCACAGGTAGAGGGGTTCTGTAACGGCACAAACGTCTTCCAGGTTTGTAAACTATGCTCCAATATCCCACCACAGAGCCAGTGTGCTATCCCTCCATGTATGCACTGGGTCTGGCTTCCATCCGTACCACGTGCCTACACCAGAACAGGTTAATGCCTCTCCAGAGAGTGTGGTTTGTACAGCGACACACCCGATAATACTTCATTGTGTCTCTGCACAGATACAGGCACAAGCACTATGATGTACACATTACACAGCACAGCATTTGAGTGTCCACCTGTGGTGACTTGTCTGCTCAGATACAGGTTGGTTATATCGTACCAACTGGTCGCATGGATACAGATTTAGGTGTTACAATGCTGCTTGCCTGGGCTGCTAAAGCCCCTTCCCCTGTTCTGGTTGTACTGGTTCACACCTAGGTGCGAGTTATAGAAAAATCCAATTGCTATTTTTGGGTGTAAATGGTGGGTCTTGCTTAACGCCATCCTCCCAGACCAACCATTCAAGCTCCACAGAAGTGGAGTACAAAACTGACCAGCAGACCACGGAGAACGTCAATGGAGATGTTCCTTTGCATGACATTTGGTGTGCATTTAAATCAATTGTCAAATACCTAGATGACCAAAAGCTAAGTCAGGGACCCCTAAGATAGGGGAACGGGACCGGCAGCCAGTGTAGGTCAATGAGCACGGGGGGGTGATAGGGGAACGGGACTGGGAGCCAGTGTAGGTCAGTGAGCACGGGGGGTGATAGGGGAACGGGACTGGGAGCCAGTGTAGGTCAGTGAGCACTGGGGGTGATAGGGAACTGGGAGCCAGTGTAGGTCAGTGAGCATTGGGGGTGATAGGGAACTGGGAGCCAGTGTAGGTCAGTGAGCACTGGGGGTGATAGGGGAATGGGAGCCAGTGTAGGTCAGTGAGCACTGGGGGTAATAGGGGACTGGGAGCCAGTGTAGGTCAGTGAGCACTGGGGGGTGATAGGGGAATGGGACTGGGAGCCAGTGTAGGTCAGTGAGCACTGGGGGGTGATAGGGGAATGGGACTGGGAGCCAGTGTAGGTCAGTGAGCACTGGGGGGTGATAGGGGACTGGGAGCCAGTGTAGGTCAGTGAGCACTGGGGGTGATAGGGGAATGGGAGCCAGTGTAGGTCAGTGAGCACTGGGGGTGATAGGGGAATGGGAGCCAGTGTAGGTCAGCGAGCACTGGGGGTGATATGGGAATGGGACTGGGAGCCAGTGTAGGTCAGCGAGCACTGGGGGTGATATGGGACTGGGAGCCAGTGTAGGTCAGCGAGCACTGGGGGTGATAGGGGAACGGGACTGTGAGCCAGTGTAGGTCAGTGAGCACAGGGGGTGATAGGGGAGCAGGACTGGGAGCCAGTGTAGGTCAGTGAGCACTGGGGGTGATAGGGGAACGGGAGCCAGTGTAGGTCAGCGAGCACTGGGGGTGATAGGGGAATGGGACTGGGAGCCAGTGTAGGTCAGCGAGCACTGGGGGTGATAGGGGAATGGGACTGGGAGCCAGTGTAGTTCAGCGAGCACTGGGGGTGATAGGGGAACGGGACTGTGAGCCAGTGTAGGTCAGTGAGCACAGGGGGTGATAGGGGAGCGGGACTGGGAGCCAGTGTAGGTCAGTGAGCACTGGGGGTGATAGGGGAACGGGACTGTGAGCCAGTGTAGGTCAGTGAGCACAGGGGTGATAGGGGAACGGGAGCCAGTGTAGGTCAGTGAGCACTGGGGGTGATAGGGGAACGGGACTGGGAGCCAGTGTAGGTCAGTGAGCACAGGGGGTGATAGGGGAGCGGGACTGGGAGCCAGTGTAGGTCAGTGAGCACTGGGGGTGATAGGGGACTGGGAGCCAGTGTAGGTCAGTGAGCACTGGGGGTGATAGGGGACTGGGAGCCAGTGTAGGTCAGTGAGCACTGGGGTGATAGGGGAACGGGAGCCAGTGTAGGTCAGTGAGCACTGGGGGTGATAGGGGAACGGGACTCGGTGTAAATTAAAACTCGGGCAGCAGAGGGGTTGTATGTGGGAGTCCAACCAGGAGTTTGTTGGAATAATTAAATCTCGGTGTAACGAGCAGATCAGAAGGGGCAAAAGTTGAGCAATGTTATGGAAGTAGAAATCAGTCTTTGTTACATGAACATGTAATCCGAGTTGGAAGCTCATCTCGGGTCAAATATGACAGCAAGACTGTTACCACGGAGAGGGCTGGAGTCAGTATCTAGAGGAATGCGTGATGTCTCGGATCGTGTTTTTGGGATCCTTAAGGGGGAGGGGGAGCAGCCCCAAGTCATGGTCCACATAGGTACCAACGACATAGGTAGGAAAAGGGATAGGGATGCAGAAAGTACGGAGGCATGGGATTCAGGGTGATTTAGCAGTTTGGATCAGAAATTGGCTAGCTGGAAGAAGACCAAGGGTGGTGGTTGATGGGAAATGTTCAGACTGGAGTCCAGTTACTAGTGGTGTACCACAAGGATCTGTTTTGGGGCCACTGCTGTTTGTCATTTTTATAAATGACCTGGAGGAGGGCGTAGAAGGATGGGTGAGTAAATTTGCAGATGACACTAAAGTCGGTGGAGTTGTGGACAGTGCAGAAGGATGTTACAAGTTACAGAGGGACATAGATAAGCTGCAGAGCTGGGCTGAGAGGTGGCAAATGGAGTTTAATGCAGAAAAGTGTGAGGTGATTCATTTTGGAAGGAATAACAGGAAAACATCTTCCTGTACTGGGCTAAAGGTAAGATTCTTGGCAGTGTGGATGAGCAGAAAGATCTCGGTGTCCATGTACATAGATCCCTGAAAGTTGCCACCCAGGTTGAGAGGGTTGTTAAGAAGACGTACGGTTTGTTAGCTTTTATTGATAGAGGGATTGAGTTTTGGAGCCATGAGGTCATGTTGCAGCTGTACAAAACTCTGGTGCGGCCGCATTTGGAGTATTGCGTGCAATTCTGGTTGCCACATTATAGGAAGGATGTGGAAGCATTGGAAAGGGTGCAGAGGAGATTTACCAGAATGTTGCCTGGTATGGAGGGAAGATCTTATGAGGAAAGGCTGAGGGACTTGAGGCTGTTTTCGTTAGAGAGAAGGTTAAGAGGTGACTTAATTGAGGCATACAAGATGATCAGAGGATTAGATAGGGTGGACAGTGAGAGCCTTTTTCCTCGGATGGTGATGGCTAACACGAGGGGACATAGCTTTAAATTGAGGGGAGATAGATATAGGACAGATGTCAGAGGTAGGTTCTTTACTCCGAGAGTAGTAAGGGCGTGGAATGCCCTGCCTGCAACAGTAGTGGACTCGCCAACACTAAGGGCATTCAAATGGTCATTGGATAGACATATGGACGATAAGGGAATAGTGTAGATGGGCTTTAGAGTGGTTTCACAGGTCGGTGCAACATCGAGGGCCGAAGGGCCTGTACTGCGCTGTAATGTTCTATGAATGGAGTTTGGAGTAGGGACTGAAAACAATGGCTTCAATCTTCCCAGTATTTAATTGGACAAAATTCCTGTTCATCCAGTACTGGATGTCGGACAATTTAGCGACAGTGGAGGAGTCGAGAGAGGTGGGCTTTGGGCCTTTGCAGGATGTCGTCGAGGGGCAGAGCGTAGATCGAGAAATAAGAGAAAGTCAAATATTCCTCCAGACACCAGTGAAGCTGTTGCGAGTGATTCTCTGGCTAAGATTAGTTGGATAAGAATGGAACCAGGCGAGTGTAGATCCACCCAGCTGGACAATAGTGGAGAGGTGATTTGAGGATGATGTGGTCAACAGTGTCAAAGGCTACAAAGACAGATCGATGAGGATGAAGAGGAATACTTTATCTCTGGCACAGTCCTAATTTGTTACCGAGCTGCATAAGGCCATCTTAATGCAGATGACCAAAGCTTAGTCAAAGAGGTTGCTTATAAGGAGCATGTTATAGGAAGAAAGAGAGACAGGAAACCAGAACTTAGTGTAAAGATGGCTGAAGGATGAATGTGTGATTAAAATCACATTTCTCAGTGGGTTGTACCACTGAAGAAGAGTACAGAGATAGGGAGGAGCAAAACCATGGAGGAATATGAAAATAAGGATGAGAATTTTAAAATTGAGTTGTTGATTAATCGGGAACGGTGTAGATTTAGTGAGCACAGAGGCTTGGTGTGAGGTATGATATTAAACTTGGGCTCAATCTACATATTGTGTTTGCAGCATTAACGTGAAGAGCAGCGAGTCATCCTGGTCCCTTAACTAATATCTCCAAACTCCAACAGACCAATTATTGTATCATTGCTCGCTGTGTGAGCATTAACCTCAGAACAATCACTGCCATTTACAATAAGTAATCATTGTGAATATACTTTGAAGTTTCTAAGAGCCGTCGTAAACTCTCAAGAACATCAATTCTTTCTCGAGCATCCTGTGCAATTCATTGCTTTGCCGTTAGTGTGAGAATGGAAATACAGCAGACATATTAACTGTAGGGTTCGTTTACCTGCATGGGGCATGAAAGCATAAGTAAAATGATGATGACCCATATCAGCCGTGGCATCTGGTGCTTTCGGAGCTCGCAAACTGCAAATAAAAATAAAATCATGATGACAGTGGCTTCGCTGAAGCTTTTCATTCAAACATAGAAAATAGAAGCAGGAGGAGGCCATTCGGCCCTTCGAGCCTGCCCTGCCATTCATTATGATCATGGCTGATCGGGCAGCACGGTGGTGCAGTGGTTAGCACTGCTGCCTCACGCCTTCGAGGTCCCGGGTTCGATCCTGGCTCTGGGTCACTGTCCGTGTGGAGTTTGCACATTCTCCCCGTGTCTGCGTGGGTTTCACCCCCACAACCCAAAAATGTGCAAGGTAGGTGGATTGGCCGCGCTAAATTGTCCCGGAATTGGAAAAAAACAAATTGGGCACTCTCGCTTCTCGGCCTTTTGGCTAAGATCAAGTGTAGTGTAGATTGAGCCTTTTGGCTCAGATCTGGTATGTCTCTCTTGTGGGGACCATGAATTGGATTCAATTTGAATTAGCTTTTTGGAGCAGGCGAGGAGCTGGATTAGGGGTTCGCCCCTGACCCACACTCTGAGCCCTGGCTTGGTAACTCAGAAAAAGGTTTTAAAATTTAAAAATGGCTGATCAAGTTGAATGCCCTGAACCTGCCTCCACCCCCCCATATCCCTTGATCCCTTCAGCCCCAAGAGATACATCTAATTTCCTTTTCAAATCACACATTTTGGCCTCAACTACTTTCTGTGGTAGTGAATTCCACAGATTCACCACTCTCTGGGTGAAGAAATTTCTCCTCACCTCAGTCCTAAAAGTCCTTATCCTCATACTATGACCCCTAGTTCTGGACTCTCCCACCATCGGGAACAATCTTTCTGAGTCTACCCCGTCTAATCCTGTTAGAATTTTATAACTTTCTAGGGCAGCACGGTGGCGCAGTGGTTAGCACTGCTACCTCACGCCGCCAGGGACCCTGGTTAAATCCCAGCCCTGGCTCACTGCCTGTGTGGAGTTTGCACATTTTCCCTGTGTCTGCGTGGGTCTCACCCCCACAACCCAAAAATATGCAGGATCATGCTAATTGTCCCTTAATTGGGAAAAAGAATTGGGTACCCTAAATTCCTTTAAAAAAAATAAATAATTTTATAAGTTTCAATGAGATCCCCACTTACTCTTCTAAACCCCAATGAATATAATCCTAACCGATTTAAGAACATCCTTCCTCAGATAAGGACACCAAAACTGCCCACAATACTCCAGGTGTGGCCTCACCAACGCCCTGTATAATTGCAGCAACACATCCCTATTCCGATACTCAAATCCTCTCGCCATGAAGGCCAACACACCATTTGCCTTCTCACCTGCCTGCTGTACCAGCACGCTTACTTACAGCGATTGATGCACGAGGCCACCAAGGTCTCGCTGAGTATCCACCTCTCTCAATTTACACCCATTCAAATAATCTACTTTCCTATTTTTGCTACTGAAGCGGGTAAACTCACATTTATCCACATTATACTGCATCTGCCCACTCACTGAGCCTGTCTAAATCACGCTGAAGCATCTTTTGCATCCTCCCCACAGCTCACCTTCCAATCCAACTTTATTTCATCTGCAAATTTGGAGGTAATACATTTAATTCCCTGGTCCAAATTATTAATATATAATGATGTTAGCGTGAATAGTTAGGGTCCGAACACATTTAAGTGTAAAAGCAAGCACAAATCTAGCATTGAGTGCACCTTCCAGGATGCTGGACACTAATATCTGATACTTTCTACATCTGCTAAAAAAGACAGGTGGATACTATCACAGATACCATCACTCTGTACAGATACTATCACCCCGTGCAGATAGGGGCGGTACCATCACCTCGTGCAGATACGGGACAGATACCATCACCCCGTACAGATAGGGGAGGTATCATCACACCGTACAGAAATCGGGACAGATACCATCATTTCGTACATGTACAGGACAGATACCATCACCCCGTACAGATATGGGACATATACCATCATTTTGTACATGTACAGGACAGATACCATCACCCAGTACAGATATGGGACATATACCATCATTTTGTACATGTGCAGGACATATACCATCACCTTGTGCAGATACGGGACAGATACCATCACGCGGCACAGATAGAGGGCAGATACCATCACCCACACAGATATGGGACATATACCATCATTTCGTACAGGTAAAGGGCAGATACCATCACCCCGTACAGATATGGGACATATAACCATCATTTCGTACAGGACAGATACCATCACTCTGTACAGATACCATCGCCAGTACAGATATGGGACATATACCATCATTTCGTACAGGTACAGGACAGATGCCATCACCCCGTACAGATATGGGACATATACCATAATTCCGTACAGGACAGATACCATCACTCCGTACAGGTACGGGACAGGTACCAACACCCCATAAAGATACGGGGCAGATATCATGATCCCGTACAGATGTGGGACCCAGGTTTGATTCCTGCCTGGGGTCTGCGTGGAGTTTGCACGTTCTCCCCATGTCTGCGTGGGTTTCCTCCCACAGTCGTGCTGGTTCGTTGGAATGGCCATGCTAAATTGCCCCTCAGTTTGCCTGTGTGTGAGTGTTACTGTGCATGATGTGGTCTCATGCCCTTCACACTACCCCTGGTGGCAGACTAGCAACCCGTTCAAGGAATAATTAGCTAGAGAAACAGACAAAAGTCTGACCTATATACCGTCAGGGTGCGGAAAGGTTGAGAGAGATTTTATATATATATATATATCACACTGATATTAAATAATGCTCCGTGATTTATGTTGCATGGGACAGCGAAGTGTGGTTATTTTATAAATACAACTAAAGACACTTTTCATTGTATGTCAAATATAAACTACTTGATCAACCCTCTTCTTCTTTCATGCGAGTTGGAATGAAATCCAGGCCCAAGTTACAGAGTTTTCAATCAAACTCCATCATCACCTTGTGCTGCGGGAACATGGCATCAGATTCCCACACACTTAACAAGGAGCATTTACCCATTTAGATGTATTTACAGATCACAGAACTGCAATTTCCTTGGCATGAATAAATCTCTTGATTTTTAATGGGTACTTACAGGGATAGCGTCATCACGTTTTGATGCACTGAGTATCCGTATTTGCAGTCATTGAATAACGCTACACCAAAACCGTGCTCCGAAAGATCGGCCCACTTGTGCCCCCAGACCTAGGGAGTAAAAATCAAAGTCATTTTCTGCTTCACTTCTGCTAATATGAGGCACCTCTAACTTGGGATTTCTAAAACAACTTCATTAAATAATAACTTGAAGCTCACTGAATCAGGAGAAAGGGCTGGGACGATTTACCGTATCCGGCCTGTAGTTCAGGGTCCAGGCAGACCACACTCTTCAAAGCCTCACTCCATCTTCCTGTTGGTTGACCACCAGAAGGACGATCTTAAAACACCTCATTAGATCGTCACTTAGCCTTCTTTACTCAAGGGAATACAAGTCTCGACTGTGCGGCCCACCGTTATAATTTTACCCTTTTAGCCCATAGGTGCATTTAAGGGGGAGCTGGCTAAGTGTATCAGAAGGGAATAGGAGGCCATGCTGGAAGGCTGAGAAAAGTAGGGCGAGGGAAATGTTCATGTGGAGCATAAAGCATGAGGATTCTAGACAGAGGCATAAAGCTCTCACCCTCAGAACCATTTTCAAAAGTTAGATCTTTGCCAAGAATTTTGAGTAACTTTTGTTTTCATCTGCTGTGGAAACCTTCATTCCTTGTTTTTGTTACCTCTGGATTCAACTATTCCAATGCCTTCAACTCTGTGGATTTAAGCTTATCCAGAACTCTGCTGTCCGTATCCTAACTTCAACCAAGATCTATTTACCCACCATTCACAGTTCTTGGCCTGGCTTTGGTTTTAAAACTTCTGACCCGGATTCTCAAATTCCTCCAGCTTTCATTGCTGAGGCCTCAAGCTCGGGAATTCCCTCTCTAACATCTGCATCTTCCATTGAGACCCTCCTTAAAAAAATATTGCCTCTTCTGAGCAAGCTTTTGGTCACCTGACGTAATATTTCCCCCAGTGGCTTAGCGCCAAATTTCATTTAATAATGTCCCAGTTAAGTTCATTGGGATGTTTTAGAATGTTAAAGGCATTTTATAAACGTACGCCGCTGTTGTTTTGGCCGACATATTTTAATTCAAAAGCTCGGAGGTTGATTTCTTCATTGGAGTAAATGACTCAGAAGAGTTGCTGACCCTCAGTGTGAGAGAACTAGCAGGCCGCAAACCCAGCATGCTTCAGTGAGCTTGCCATTTCGAATGAGTGCATGTTAATTCACGGTGTCAGAGCAATGATTTCTCCCAAAAGACGTCGCCAGCGCTCACTAGATTAACAAGAATAGCCTGAAAAATAACAAGAGGCGCCAGGGGAAAGCGTTGGCTGAAGGCAATTATAGCAGCAGATCAATTAGCCACTCTGGGAGACGGGGTCTGTGTGCCGCAGGGCAAGAACAGCTTCTGTCTTCTCAAAACGTGGCTCTTGCAAGAGTGCAGAAACATTTCAGCTTAGTCAGAACGTGATCTCATTCATCTCCCCAGACAGCCCCTATGGGCCTACCAAATATTGGAACCCACCTTGCTGGGGAGATATACACGCCGATACGATTAGGTAGAAGCGAATAATGGAGCAAATGATTCAGGTGTGCCTGACGGAGCAACTAAGGGTCAGGCTTGGTGAGACATGATGCTCATCCAGAAACAGTAAGAAGTCTTACAACACCAGGCTAAAGTCCACCAGGTTTGTTTCAAACACTAGCTTTCGGAGCACTGCTCCTTCTTCAGGCATCTCCACATCATGGCATCCATAAACAATAAAGCAGAGGGGAGCCCTCTCCCTACACAGCAGCCTAGCAAACCAGTGAACGCTAACCAGGAATGTCACCAAAGCTCAGCGGTCTGACTATAAGCGAAAGATAAATGGTTGGTTTAGCTCAGTGGGCTGGACGGCTGGCTGGTGATGCAGAGTCAGGCCAGCAGCGCGGGTTCAATTCCCCGTACCGGCTGAGGTTATTCAAGAACGCCCCGCCTTCTCGACAGTGCCTGCTCCCCTCTCCGCCCCTCCCAACCCCCCAGAGCTGTGGTGATCCTCAGGTTAAATCACCACCAGTCAGCTCTCTCCTCTCCCCCCACCCCCCTCCCCCAGAGGGGAAAGCAGCCTATGGTCATCTGGGACTATGATGACTTTACTGTATGAAAACAAGTAGATGGCTTAAAATACAAAGTACACCCACATCCCATCATTTACATTTGAGGGGAAAAATATCCCCCGTCTTCCTCCTGCCTTCCATTCTTGATCCACCCACTTGCCCCTCGGTGTGCCATTGGAGCACTTGCACCACCCTCTCCCCAGCCCCCCTTCCACATTGCCTCCCTTGTCGCCATCTCCCAAGCCTCACCTCCACTCCAGCCCTCTGGTTGCACTTCAGGCATTTGTTGTGGTGGCTGCTCGAGTTCCACAGCACAGTCCTGCCCAACAAGCATCCGTGAACCGCAGCTTGGGCGGCCGACTGGTCTTCGAGCTACCTCGCCAGGCACGACAATCCGTGGGCATGTGTCAAAGTTCCATCCTGTGCCCGAGCCAACAACATGGCCTCTGCTTGGGGAGTTTGGACTGGCTGCCTTAGAATTATCAGGTTAGATTTCAGTAAAAGCTCTAAACTGCAGACCCGCCTCCGATACCTTCCACAAGAACTTCCCGTCAGTCTCCTCTGTCAATTGGACTGATTGTACAGAATGGCGGAATTACTGATATTCAACAAGTGAACACGGAGTCCTGAAAGCAGACTGTCCAAACTGAGCAACTGCATTATGTGCATTTCACAAGAGCTGTTGGTTAGATACAACAGTGAAGATTACATCTGGAATGAATCAACTCCTCCTCCGCAGGTTAGAACTTCCAATCTTAATCAATGAGGGTGATTTTTCAGCTGTGTTGCGCCTGGCACACCTCCCGCTATTCCTGGAGAGTAGCGATGCTCCTGACCCGCGGCGCCCAACGTGGTCTGGGTCATGCCCTCGCTGGGCGTGAACCAGACTTGCATACTTAAATGAGACTTCAATCTCATTTAAATATGCTCACCCTGTTTGAGGCTGGAGGCTCCCGGCTCTCACCAGCGCAGCGTGAGGCTGCCGCCAATCAGTACTGGTTTCCATTAATGGACTCAGAGGCCATTGAAGCCACCAGGTGGTTGGGGACAGGCACCCTGGCAGTGCGAACCTGGCACCGACAGCTTGGCACTGCTAACCTGCCAGCCATCACGGTATTAAAGAAAAGGTAGCAGATCACATTGCCAAAAAGCTAATGGAGGGACCACCCCATCCCTCCCCCATTGAATCTTACCTTGGAGGATAGCTGGAACACTGAGGAGAATTAAAGTGAATTCAGGAGTGCTCTGGCATACCTTCTGGTTAGTCCAAGAAAAGTGAATGAACCGTCAAGATTTTGTAAGATAAGGGAATGCTTGCCGAGAGAAGTAAGAAGTAGAACTGATTTTATAGTTTTTATAAACCACAGTGCTGTTAGTGGTGCTTACTTGTTTAATATCAGTTTGTATACAATAACGTTCCAGATTTCCTGTACCTGTTTTGTGAAGAGGTCCTTCCTGATTTCACCACTCAACAGATCAATATTAGATTATGTTGATGTACTAGGTCACTGGTGTATGTGGAGTTTGCACATTCTCCCCGTGTCGGTGTGGCTCTCACCCCCACAACCCAAAGATGGATTGGCCAATCTAAATTGCCCCTTAATTGGGAAAAAAAAAATTGGGCCCTTTAAATTTATAGAAAAAGAGGATGTGCGAGGTCACTGATCGCCATCTCAGACCACTCTCAATCCCCAAAACACTGAGCGATGCCCCAACATTAACACTGGGTTGTACTTCCAAGTACTTTTGGGGCTTTTTCTTCCACTCGACTGCCGAAGGAAATCCGGTGTCTATGCAACGCAATTCAACATTATCCCTACCTCAAAGCGTGCCCAATCCCACGAAGTGTTCCAGTGTGTTGGCCGCTGCAGGTGTCCAAACTGGATTTCGTATGTAGCATTGGGACTGTGCACTGTTGTGGGGAACTCCACCTTCAGGAACTTGTGCGCCTCTTGCCATTCCACCTGCAGAAGAGGAACAGAACTCGGTCCAAATGGTCGCTAAGTGCCTGATGTGAAGCCACAAACCTTCGGGTTCCCAAAACCCAACTCACCTCTGTTTTAAACTTAATATAAGGACAACAGGCGTCCAGTATGATTTCCTGGCGGATCTTGCTAGTGTCACTGATACGGATAGAGTGTCTCACACTTCCCCTGACTCCGCCAGGGCACACCACTTCCAGAGATTTCAGTACTTGTGAGACAGGCTTCCTGATGAACAAGCAAAAATAAAAGGATCCCTGATGAGATTATTTCAGATTCCACCATTATACAAAACACGTCACCCTCTCTCTGAGCTTTTCCCGTGTTACATGGGGCTGCGACAGTATTGGTTAATCACTCTTTCCTAACAACCAGCTGGATCTGGCAGGTGGTTTCACAGCGAGATGCCCTTCCTGCCACAAACAATCTCCATTTATCTGGGCTGGGGACCAGCATCGGCACGCACCTGCACCAGTGGTTGGATTCTTTTGGAGTCAGTGAGTCCTGGATGGGGCTTGAACCTGGGACTTTACGTGTTCAGAGGCACTGAACCACTCTGGCTTCCTTCCCATTGTACAAAACAACACGGTAGCATAATATTAGCACTGTGGCTTCACAGCTCCAGGATCCCAGGTTCGATTCCCAACTTGAGTCACTGGCTGTGCGGAGTCTACACGTTCTCCCCGTGTCTGCGTGGGTTTCCTCCGGGTGCTCCAGTTTCCTCCCACAAGTCCCGAAAGACGTGCTGTTAGGTGAATTGGACATTCTGAATTCTCCCTTAGTGTACCGGAACAGGCGCCGGAATGTGGCGACTAGGAGATTTTCACAGTAATTTCATTGCAGTGTTAATGTAAGCCTATTTGTGACAATAATAGATTATTATTATTATAACACGAGCCAAACTCAAATGAATAACCTAGAGTTCTGAATGGTGAGAGTCTGCATGGTTTACACGGACTGTCTCTTCACGGAACCATTGATGTATCTGAATTGGCGAAATTCAAAGATGGGAATAGCATAACTTCTCAGCAGCTGGAGCATGGAAAACAGTTCGCAAGATTAAGCTAGATATTTGAAACCACTCTCAGCAAAGACACTCATGTAGAAAGGGTTTTATTGCCACGGGTTTCGTGGAACGATTAAACATGATTGCTGCATGATTGGAACCTTCGATCTCCAATGAAGATAGAAACTAGAAATATCCCCATAAGCACTTTAAAGAATCAGTTGTCAATTTCAAAGACTAATGTGTTGAAAAGAACTACTTTGGATCATCAGACAACAAGGAACAGGGCCTCTTCCCATATCCCACATGACCCAGTTCCTATATAATGCCCACCATGTCACCACTCTCAGGTAGCTGTTGAATATGATGAGTTGCGATTCACGACAATGATTTGTCTCTTTAGAAGTAGCACAGAAATGCAAAGTTTAAATGGGTTAATGCTGATTATAAAGGTTACTCTGGACATTACCTTGTTTCTAAATGATAGTCCATGACATCCCACGCATCCCAGTACAGCGGAATATCATCAAAGAGCACAAACTGGTTCCCAAAGCAGCCCTCAGGAATAGTTTCCCTGAAAATACAAACATAGGCAGAACAACGTCTTTAGCAACTTGGGACTCTAGCAATGCTCAGGACAAGTTTGCAGTCCTGGAACTATATTCTGACAGGACGATGTGCAGAATCAGACATTGTACCTTTTAACATTTTACCTGTTCAAACACAGAATCAAAGAACACGGACTGAACACACTGAAAACGTGTATCACGACAATGAGGTGAAGGTAACATTTCATCAACCCCACTCTCAACTCTGCTGTCCTTACAAGCTGCTGCCCTATGTGTTGACTTGCTCCTTCCCCATTCCTACTTTGCTCCAAAACCAGCTGCCAAAACACTTTGCTACTCTGAGAATGACTTCTTGTGTCTGCAATCTCTTTTGCCCTACCGTTGACCCTATAAATCGCCTGAGGGTGGCCATATAGCATGGAGTCAAAACTGCTGGGAATTAAAAAGCAAGACAGGCTTTCAAACAATTCAGGTCGCAGAGCGAATGACCATCTCTGGCTCACGTCCAAGAAAGAAGCGCTCAAGAGTTAGAAAGTGGTTACAACACTTCCGGGTGCGGCGATGACCAGCTGAGTCGCACGTTTCGGCAGCTCCCTGTGAAACGGACTTTTGGGCTCTTGATAGGAGCCCCAACGGCAATTTTAATGGCTGAAAACACCGTGCGGTAAACCAGAAGGGTGTTCCCCCTGGACACGGATGGAAAAAGGAGAGGAAAGTGGCCGGATTGCAGCGGATCCTTTGGAACAACGGCAAGGAAGGCAAGCAGAAACCAAGATGGCGTCGGAAGGTGGCAGTTTCATATGGGGCCCTGAACAACAAGAGTTTTTGAAACGCTGCGTGGAGGAGATAAAAAAGGAAATGAAGAAAGAGTTGTTGGCCCCGATATTACAGGCGATTGAAGGGCTGAAAGAGGAACAAAAGACCCAGGAGCAGGAGCTTCGGGTCGTGAAGGCGAAAGCAGCAGAGAATGAAAACGACATACAGGGCCTGGTGGTGAAGTCGGAGATACAGGAGGCACATCAGAAACGATCTGTGGAGAGGTTGGAGGCACTGGAAAATAACGCAAGGAGGAACAACTTGAGGATTCTTGGCCTTTCTGAAGGTGTGGAGGGGGCGGACGTCGGGGCATATGTGAGCACGATGCTGCACTCGTTAATGGGAGTGGAGGCCCCGACGGGTCCGTTGGAGGTGGAGGGTGCATACCGAGTTATGGTGCGAGGATCGAGAGCAGGAGAAGCTCCCAGAGCCATAGTGGTGAGATTTCTCCGTTTTAAGGATAGAGAAATGGTCCTTAGATGGGCGAAGAAAACTCGGTGTAGTAAATGGGAGAACGCGGTGATCCGCGTCTATCAAGATTGGAGTGCGGAGGTGGCGAGAAGGAGGGCGAGCTTTAATCGGGCCAAAGCGGTACTTCACAAAAAAAAGATAAAGTTTGGAATGCTGCAACCGGCAAGACTGTGGGTCACATATCAAGGGAGGCACCACTACTTTGAGACGGCGGATGAAGCGTGGACTTTTATTGTAGAAGAAAAATTGGAATGATTGGACTACGAAAATGAACGTTTGGACAAAGTGGTGGGACGAGTGGGGGGGGGGGGGGGGCGAAGAGGGATTGTATGATTAATCCTGCGGTATGGTAACTTTTCTTTCTCCCACAGGTGGTGATGGGGGGAGATGGGGAGGGAGAGGAGATGGGGCGTTGGCCATGGGAGGCGGGGCCGAGGGAGAGGCGCGGGCTTGGTTCCCGCGCTATGATAATTGTGGCGGGAATAGAGAAGCAGGAAGGAGGGGGCGCCGCACGGGGCGAGCCGTGATCACGGGGGGAAGCCGAGGTCAGCCAGAGTTTGCTGACTTCTGGGAGCAACATGGGGGGAGTAATTACGCTAGCGGGGGGGGGGGGGGGGGGGGAGGGGGGAATTACTGGGTTGCTGCTGCTGGGGAAAGGGGGGAGTGGGTGCGGGAAAGGATGGGCGGGGGGGCACCGTCTGGGAGAAATACAGCCGCGCGGGAACTGGGCGAGAAGCTGGAAAAAGATGATGGCTAACCGGCAAGGGGGGGGGGTGGGAAGCCCCCCAACTCGGCTGATCACGTGGAACGTGAGGGGGCTTAACGGGCCGATAAAGAGGGCACGAGTACTCGCACACCTTAAGAAACTTAAAGCAGATGTGGTCATGTTACAGGAAACGCACCTGAAACTGATAGATCAGGTTAGGTTGCGCAAAGGATGGGTAGGGCAGGTGTTCCATTCGGGGCTAGATGCGAAAAACAGGGGGGTGGCTATATTAGTGGGGAAGCGGGTAATGTTCGAGGCAAAGACTATAGTGGCGGATAACGGGGGCAGATACGTGATGGTGAGTGGCAAATTACAGGGAGAGATGGTGGTGTTGGTAAACGTGTATGCCCCGAATTGGGACGATGCCAATTTTATGAGGCGAATGCTAGGACGCATCCCAGACCTAGAGACCGGAAAGCTGATAATGGGGGGAGACTTTAACACGGTGTTGGAACCAAGGCTGGATAGGTCGAAGTCCAGGACTGGTAGGAGGCCGGCAGCAGCCAAGGTGCTTAAGGATTTTATGGAGCAGATGGGAGGGGTGGACCCGTGGAGATTCAGTAGACCTAGGAGTAAGGAGTTCTCGTTTTTCTCCTATGTCCATAAAGTCTATTCACGCATAGACTTTTTTGTGTTGGGTAGGGCATTGATCCCGAGGGTGAGGGGAATGGAATATACGGCTATAGCCATTTCGGATCATGCCCCACACTGGGTAGACTTGGAGATAGGGGAGGAAACAAGAGGGCGTCCACCCTGGAGAATGGATATGGGACTAATGGCGGATGAGGGGGTGTGCTTAAGGGTGAGGGGATGCATTGAAAAGTACTTGGAACTCAATGACAATGGGGAGGTTCAGGTGGGAGTGGTCTGGGAGGCGTTGAAGGCGGTGGTTAGGGGGGAGCTGATATCAATAAGGACACATAAAGGGAAGCAGGAGAGTAAGGAATGGGAGCGGTTGTTGCAAGAACTTTTGAGGGTGGACAGACAGTATGCGGAAGCACCGGAGGAGGGACTGTATAGGGAAAGGCAAAGGCTGCATGTGGAATTTGACTTGCTGACCACAGGCACTGCAGAGGCACAATGGAGGAAGGCGCAGGGTGTACAGTATGAATATGGAGAGAAGGCGAGCAGATTGCTGGCACACCAATTGAGGAAAAGGGGAGCAGCGAGGGAAATAGGGGGGGTGAGAGACGAAGATGGAGAGACGGAGCGGGGAGCGGAGAGAGTGAATGAAGTGTTTAAGACATTTTATAAAAAATTGTATGAAGCTCAACCCCCGGATGGGAGGGAGAGAATGATGGAGTTTTTGGATCGGCTGGAAATTCCCAAGGTGGAAGAGCAGGAAAGGATGGGATTGGGAGCACAGATCACGGTAGAAGAAGTGGTGAAAGGAATTAGGAACATGCAGACGGGAAAGGCCCCGGGACCGGACGGATTCCCAGTTGAATTTTACAGAAAATATTTGGACTTGCTCGCCCCGCTACTGACGAGGACCTTCAACGAGGCAAAGGAAAGGGGACAACTGCCCCCGACTATGTCAGAAGCAACGATATCGCTTCTTTTAAAGAAGGAAAAGGATTCGCTACAATGCGGGTCCTACAGACCAATCTCCCTCCTCAATGTAGATGCCAAGGTCTTGGCCAAGGTAATGGCAATGAGAATAGAGGAATGTGTCCCGGGGGTGGTTCATGAGGACAAACTGGGTTTGTGAAGGGGAGACAGCTGAACACGAACATACGGAGGTTGTTAGGGGTAATGATGATGGCCCCACCAGAGGGTGAAACGGAGATAGTAGTGGCGATGGATGCCGAGAAAGCATTTGATAGAGTGGAGTGGGATTATCTGTGGGAGGTGTTGAGGAGATTTGGGTTCGGAGAGGGGTATGTTAGATGGGTGCAGCTGTTGTATAGGGCCCCAGTGGCGAGTGTGGTCACGAATGGACGGGGATCGGCATATTTTCGGCTCCATAGAGGGACAAGGCAGGGATGTCCTCTGTCCCCATTACTGTTTGCACTGGCGATTGAGCCCCTGGCGATAGCGCTGAGAGGGTCCAAGGGATGGAGGGGAATACTTAGGGGAGGAGAAGAACACCGGGTATCTTTATATGCGGATGATCTGCTACTATATGTGGCGGATCCAGCGGAGGGGATGCCAGAAATAATGCGGATACTTGGGGAGTTTGGGGATTTTTCAGGGTATAAATTGAACATGGGAAAGAGTGAGCTGTTTGTGGTGCATCCAGGGGAGCAGAGTAGAGAAATAGAAGACCTACCGTTGAGGAAGGTAACAAGAGACTTTCGTTACCTGGGGATCCAGATAGCTAAGAATTGGGGCACATTGCACAGGCTAAATTTGACGCGGTTGGTGGAACAGATGGAGGAAGATTTCAAGAGCTGGGATATGGTAGCATTGTCAATGGCAGGGAGGGTGCAGGCGGTTAAGATGGTGGTCCTCCCGAGATTCCTTTTTGTGTTTCAGTGTCTCCCGGTGGTGATCACGAAGGCTTTTTTCAAAAGGATAGAAAAGAGTATCATGGGTTTTGTTTGGGCCGGGAAGACTCCGAGAGTGAGGAAGGGATTCTTACAGCGTAGTAGGGATAGGGGGGGGCTGGCACTACCGAGCCTAAGTGAGTATTATTGGGCCGTTAATATTTCAATGGTGAGTAAGTGGATGGGAGAGGAGGAAGGAGCGGCGTGGAAGAGATTAGAGAGGGCGTCCTGTAGGGGGACCAGCCTGCAGGCTATGGTGACAGCCCCATTGCCGTTCTCACCAAGGAACTATACCACGAGTCCGGTGGTGGTAGCTACACTGAAGATTTGGGGACAGTGGAGACGACATAGGGGAAAGACCGGAGCACTGGGGGGGTCCCCGTTAAGAAACAACCATAGGTTTGCCCTGGGGGGAATGGATGGGGGATATGGAATGTGGCAAAGAGCAGGTATAACGCAATTGAAAGATCTATTTGTGGATGGGAAGTTTGCGAGTCTGGGAGCGCTGACCGAGAAATATGGGTTGCCCCAAGGGAATGCATTCAGGTACATGCAATTGAGGGCTTTTGCGAGGCAGCAGGTGAGGGAATTCCCGCAGCTCCCGACACAAGAGGT
Source organism: Scyliorhinus torazame (assembly GCF_047496885.1). NCBI lineage: Eukaryota > Metazoa > Chordata > Chondrichthyes > Carcharhiniformes > Scyliorhinidae > Scyliorhinus > Scyliorhinus torazame. The sequence goes on along the minus strand of NC_092736.1, from coordinate 27,493,130 downwards.
GCAGGACAGAGTCATCTCAAAGAAATGGGTGGGGGACGGTAAGGTGTCGGATATATATAGGGAAATGAGATACGAAGGGGAGACTATGATGGACGAACTAAAAGGGAAATGGGAAGAAGAGCTAGGGGAGGAGATTGAGGAGGTGATGTGGGCAGATGCCCTAAACAGGGTAAACTCGTCGTCCTCGTGCGCCAGGCTAAGCCTGATTCAGTTTAAGGTATTACACAGGGCACATATGACTGGAACATGGCTCAGTAAATTTTTTGGGGTGGAGGATAGGTGTGCGAGGTGCTCGAGAAGCCCAGCGAATCATACCCATATGTTTTGGTCATGCCCGGCACTACAGGGGTTTTGGATGGGGGTGACAAAGGTGCTTTCGAAAGTAGTAGGAGTCCGGGTCGAACCAAGCTGGGGGTTGGCTATATTTGGGGTTGCACAAGAGCCGGGAGTGCAGGAGGCGAAAGAGGCCGATGTTTTGGCCTTTGCGTCCCTAGTAGCCCGGCGCAGAATATTGCTAATGTGGAAAGAAGCCAAGCCCCCGGGGGTGGAGACCTGGATAAATGATATGGCGGGGTTCATAAAGTTAGAGCGGATTAAGTTCGTCCTAAGGGGGTCGGCTCAAGGGTTTACTAGGCGGTGGCAACCGTTCGTCGAATATCTTGCGGAAAGATAGATAGGGGAGAACAAAGAAGGCAGCAGCAGCGGCCCAGGACTTGGGGGGGGGGGGGGGGGGAGGGGGAGGGATGGGGGGGGGATGGGGGGGGGGGTGTGGCCTGAGACAAGGCAGTTGCCAATTAGGGCTAGTTTTTATTTTTTGTTATTTAATATTTATTTATTTGTTGTTGTTTTTGTTTAAATTTAAAAAAGGTCATTATTATCTGTATTGTTACAATGTTGTGTAAAGGATGCACAATGTACTGTGTTGGTTGACCAAAAATTTTCAATAAAATATTATTTAAAAAAAAAGAAAGTGGTTACAACCTATCATATTTGAATTGGTCTACGTATTAAATGCAACGGGGTGAAAGTTGTAAAGTGGATTTGTTGGGGGTGATTGACGCAAAAGGGACATGGCTGAAAAGCAGAACCTGTCTCTGACATTAGTACCAGTTTTTTTCCTTCTCTGCATTGCTCAGAGGTGCCAGGTTTGGGTATGGAACAGAATGACAGTTTAGTTAAGATCTCCGTGAAAGTCGCAAGCTTTATTTTTACTGTATTTAACTCTGTATATTTAGTTAAAGTAACTGCTTATTGGATTGGTGATTTAGTAAACATTTTTGCTTCATTGCAATCTATTATTTATTACATGCGTTTTAATAAATGAATACAGTATGAATGAAACTCCTGCTGCTTTCAAATCAAACACAGTGAACAAGTATCCAATGCCTGCAAGGCCATTGCTAATGACGGATTGACAGATAAATAATCAGCCCTTCAGAATTTTAGTTTTCTGAAGCTCAATATGTTGCTTCTGATGTACTATTTTGACTCCAGAGTGCAGATACTTTCTATTTAGTTACAGCAATTGCCCACAAACACTATACATTATACTGTAACCACAGTCACATTTCTGCAAGTCATTGCAACTTAGAAAACACATTACTATATTCAAACTAATAAAACATTCAAGATAGCTTCGATTTTATGGGCGGCACAGTAGCGAGCACTGCTGCCTCACGGCGCCGAGGACCCGGGTTGGATCCCGGTCCCGGGGTCACTGTCCGTGTGGAGTTTGCACATTCTCCTCGTGTCTGTGTGGGTCACACCCCCACAACACAAAGATGTGCAGGGTAGGTAGATTGGCAACGCTAACTTGCCCCTTAATTGGGAAGATAAAAAATTGGGTACTCTAAATTTATATTAAAAAAAGAAGAAAAAACAGCTTCAATTTGCTGATGCATGTTCCTGAGGGAGGCCTGGATGGACTTGAGGAAGGGTCTCCGGGAGTCACCGCTTCAGTTGATTTAGATTGGGATTTTACTCTTGTGTTAACTGCGTGCTTCATGGCGACACAGTGGTTAGCACTGCTGCCTCACGGCGCCGAGGACCCGGGTTCAATCCTGGCCCTGGCTCACTGTCCGTGTGGAGTTTGCACATTCTCCCCATGTCTGCGTGGGTCTCACCCCCACAACCCAAAGATGTGCAGGGTAGGTGGATTGGCCACGCTAAATTGCCCCTTCATTGGAAAAAATATTTTAAAAAGAAAAGGAATCTGTGTGTTTCATTATGAGACGGATCTCCAATCTTGTGCTTATTGTGGTACTTTCATCCCAACATAGCAGCACTTTCACATTTTGCTTTGGAATTATACCTCAAGGTTAGTTTGCTTATTAATCAGAGAGACACAAACACTGACTGCCTTTATCAATGTATAAAATCGAAACCCGATTGCACAGCCTCTTGAACTGTGCACGAACCTTACTAGTTGCTTAACACACATACTCTATAAATATTAATATGAATAAGTCGCAGGAAATACCTGACTGTCCAAACATGTATTTTACTACTTAATCAAGGTGTAAGATTTCAGCGAAGTACCCAGAGCAAGTCAGAAAAATGACACCCTTGAGGATTCATTTAAGATCAAGATAACAATAAATCTTTGTTCACTATAAAATGAAGCTCTTGGTGTTTAGTGAATCTCCACCAACACTGTATGGAACCCACCACTGCCTTCCTCTGCAGTCTAAGTGACAGTGGTCAGAGGCTAGGAATCCTGCGGAGAGTAACTCACCTCCTGACTCCCCAAAGTCTGTCCACCGTCTACAAGGCACAAGTCAGAACTGTGATGGAATATGACTGGATGAGTGCAGCTCCAAGAACACTCAAGAAGCTTAACGCTATGGCAGGACAAAGCAGCTCGCTTGATTGGCACCTCAGCCACTCCCTCTACCACTGACGGTCAGCGGCAGCCGTGTGTACCATCTACAAGATGCACTGCAAAAATTCACCAAGGTTCCTTAGATAGCACCTTCCAAACCCACGCCCATGGCCATCAAGAGGGCTAGGGCTGCAGGTGCATGGGAACGCCACCACCTGGAGGTTCCCTTCCAAGCCACTCACCATCCTGACTTGGAAATATATCAGCGTTCCTGGTCTTGCTGGGTCATAGTATGGGTCAATGAGTCGCAAAAAGTTGGTTTACAGGTGCAACAGGTGATTAAGAAGGCAAGTGAAATTTTGTCCTTCATTGCTAGAGGGATGGAGTTTAAGACTAGGGAGGTTATGCTGCAATTGTATAGGGTGTTGGTGAGGCCACACCTGGAGTATTGTGTTCAGTTTTGGTCTCCTTACTTGAGAAAGGACGCACTGGCACTGGAGGGAGTGCAGAGGAGATTCACGAGGTTAATCCCAGAGCTGAAGGGGTTGGATTACGAGGAGAGGTTGAGTAGACTGGGACTGCACTCGTTGGAATTTAGAAGGATGAGGGGGGAATCTTATAGAAACATAAAATTATGAAGGGAATAGATAGGATAGATGCGGGCAGGTTGGTTCTACTGGCGGGTGAAAGCAGAACTAAGGGGCATAGCCTCAAAATAAGGGGAAGTAGATTTAGGACTGAGTTTAGGAGGAACTTCTTCACCCAAAGGGTTGTGAATCTATGGAATTCCTTGCCCAGTGAAGCAGTAGAGGCTCCTTCATTAAATGTTTTAAAGATAAAGATAGATAGTTTTTTGAAGAATAAAGGGATTAAGGGTGTTCGGGCCGGAAAGTGGAGCTGAGTCCACAAAAGATCAGCCATGATCTCATTGAACGGCGGAGCAGGCTCGAGGGGCCAGATGGCCTACTCCTGCTCCTAGTTCTTATGTTCTTATAGTACCTCCCTAACAGAACTGTGAGTAGACCTACACCATATGGACTGCAGCGGTTCAAGAAGGCAGCTCACAACCACCTTCTCTAGGACAACTAGGGTTGGCAATAAATGTTGGTCTGGCCAGCGATGCCCATATCCCCATGAATGAATAAAAAAAAGTATTAGATCAGAAAATTTGCAATCACCATTGGTTTTAATAGTGAGGGTAAACGTTAGTATTACGAATGCTTTGGCAAGGATCTCTGCTGCAACTCTGAGGCACGTAAACCACCTCACACCATCATTTCCTGGAATTTTGTGCGATAACGCAGGCTTTCAGGAAATTCCAGGTCAACGGAAAAATGGAGTGCGGAAGATTTTTAGAATTGTCGAGGGACAAAAGAAGACCGTTCAACCCATCAGATTGATGCCAGCTGTCTCGTCGAGCAATCCAGTCAGTCCCATTGGTTAGAAAGCCAACTCGTTCCAACACCTCGTTGCGAGGCAGACTCAATATTCATCACTTTCTCAGCTTCTTTCCAAAAACAAAAATCACACTTTTTCCTTTCTGGCGTGTAGCTATTTAGAATGCACTAACAGCAGGGTGGGCTCCCACACAGCTGCCAAGGCTCAGCACATTGTTTCAATTAATACCAACTTGTGGCATCTGTATCTTGATTAGAATCTTAACCAGGCACGGTATCACCAAACACGGAGGAAGAGCCTCGTTTTATAGTAAACAGAAAGTTTCATGCTAATTTGATCTTGAAAAAACCTCAAGGGTGCCAGGCTTACTGACCTGTCTGGGTACTTCTTTGAAATCTTAAACCATGCAAGTTGTAAAATAAATGTTTTAACAGTCAGGCATTTTTCTCTGACCTACATTCTCTCCACATTAATATTTATAGAGATTGTATGTCAAGCATGAATTGTAACCAGTAAGGAAACGTGGTTCGTCTACAGTTCACAAGGCTGTGTACTTGCGTTCCGATTATATATATATTTATTATAAATTTAGAATACGCAATTCATTTTTTCCAATTAAGGGGTAATTAAGTGTGGCCAATCTACCGACCCTGCACATCTTTGGGTTGTGGGGGCGAAACCCACGCAGACACGGGGAGAATGTGCAAACTCCACACGGACAGTGACCCAGAGCCGGGATCGAACCTGGGACCTCGGCGCCGCGAGGCAGCAGTGCTAACCGCTGCATCGCCATGCTGACTCGGGGTCAGATTATACAGATTGATAAATGCATCCAGGGTTAATTTCTCGTTATTTATTTATTTATTTAAAATTCCAATTAAGGGGCAATTTAGCGCGACCAATCCACCTGCCCTGCACATCTTTGGGTTGTGGGGGTGAGACCCACGGAGACACGGGGAGAATGTGCAAACTCCACACGGACAGTGACCCGGGGCCGTGATCGAACATGGGGTCCTCGGTGCCGTGAGGCAGCGGTGCTAACCACTGTGCCGCCCTCTCTTCATTTATCAATAAGCCAGCTGATCTAAAGCAATATTTGAAAGTGCCGCTATGTCGGGAGGGAAAGTGCCAAAATATAAACACGGTTGGATGTCCATCTCAAAATTCGCTTGGATTATTACATTAAGCTGACCTTTATCCAGCACCTCAATGGTTGCTATTAAAACGACATTGAATGTTGCTGTTGCTCAGCGAGGGAGAACTGGAAACCGCTGAAATAACGCAGCAGGCTCACCAGCATTGATAAGAAAACAAAGAGATTAGCAGTTTGGGTTTACAGTCTTGGTCAGAACCGCGGTGCAGAAATTTAAGCTCATCCTTTTAGATATTGGCAGACGTGCCGTGTCCTTTCAGCATTTTCTTTACTTATAGCATCTTCACAAGGACCTTTCGGTGCTTGACGCCTCGGACAGGTACAGTACAGGCATCTAGCACACGACGCATTACAGACGCTTAAAGAAACGATTTCACTTCGACTTAAAATGGGCCACGTGAGGAAAGGTTAAGAAGTGGTTTTCCTGTACCTTTTATAAAGTAAATGAGTAAGTGATGTCATGCGGCCCATTGAATCAAACACGACTTTGAGAATTCCATTCTCCATCAGGACAGAGCCATTTCCCTGAAACATGAACATATGCTGCCTGAGAACTTTAAACACAAACGTAGCCAACAGGGAGCACGGACGAGGGAAAAGGAGAGTGTGAAAACATGGGAGGGCGACAGCACAAAGAACATAGGGAGTGAGCAAGGAAAAGGGAAAAAAGGAGTACGGAAGTTTGAAAGCGCACAAGGAATCGGAGCACGAGAGGAGAATAAGAGGGAGAAACAATAAAAGACACAGAGAATAAGAGAGGAAATCAAGAAAGGAAAGGCAGACGTGCATTTATATAGCACCTCTCAATACTCAGGGTGTCACAATCGCTTTCGTCAATAAAGTACTTTTGATTGTCACTGTTGATTTTGTAGGAAACATAGCAGCCAATTTAGAGTTTATATGGATTTTAGCAAAACTTTTGACAAGGTGCCAAATGGGAGACTTACAAAGAAGGTAAAGGCACATGGGATCCTGGGTAATGTGGCAAGTTGGATCCAAAATCAGCTTAGAGATAGGAGACAGAGGGTGGCGGTAGAAGGCGGTTTGTGTGACTGGAGGCCAGTGTACAGTGACATAACCATAGGGATCAGTGCTGGGTACAGCAATCAGTGCTAGATACAGGAATCAGTGCTAGATACAGGAATCAGTGCTAGATACAGGGATCAGTGCTAGATACAGGAATCAGTGCTAGATACAGGAATCAGTGCTAGATACAGGAATCAGTGCTAGATACAGGAATCAGTGCTAGATACAGGAATCAGTGCTAGATACAGGAATCAGTGCTAGATACTGGGATCAGTGCTAGATACAGGAATCAGTGCTAGATACATGAATCAGTGCTAGATACAGGAATCAGTGCTGGATACAGGAATCAGTGCTAGATACAGGAATCAGTGCTAGATACAGGGATCAGTGCTAGATACTGGGATCAGTGCTAGATACAGGAATCAGTGCTAGATACAGGAATCAGTGCTAGATACAGGAATCAGTGCTAGATACAGGAATCAGTGCTAGATACAGGGATCAGTGTTAGATACATGGATCAGTACTAGATACATGGATCAGTACTAGATACATGGATCAGTACTAGATACAGCGATCAGTGCTAGATACAGGAATCAGTGCTAGATACAGGAATCAGTGCTAGAAACAGCGATCAGTGCTAGATACAGCGATCAGTGCTGGATACAGCGATCAGTGCTAGATACAGCGATCAGTGCTAGATACAGCGATCAGTGCGAGATACAGCAATCAGTGCGAGATACAGCAATCAGTGCGAGATACAGCAATCAGTGCGAGATACAGCAATCAGTGCTAGATACAGCAATCAGTGCTAGATACAGCAATCAGTGCTAGATACAGCAATCAGTGCTAGATACAGGAATCAGTGCTAGATACAGGAATCAGTGCTAGATACATGAATCAATGCTAGATACAGGAATCCGTGCTAGATACAGGAATCCGTGCTAGATACAGGAATCAGTGCTAGATACAGGGATCAGTGTTAGATACATGGATCAGTACTAGATACATGGATCAGTACTAGATACAGCGATCAGTGCTAGATACAGGGATCAGTGCTAGATACATGAATCAGTGCTAGATACAGGAATCAGTGCTAGATAGAGGAATCAGTGCTAGATACAGGAATCAGTGCTAGATACAGCGATCAGTGCTGGATACAGCGATCAGTGCTGGATACAGCGATCAGTGCTAGATACAGCGATCAGTGCTAGATACAGCGATCAGTGCGAGATACAGCAATCAGTGCGAGATACAGCAATCAGTGCTAGATACAGCAATCAGTGCTAGATACAGCAATCAGTGCTAGATACAGCAATCAGTGCTAGATACAGCAATCAGCAAGGGCTAAATCGCTAGCTTTGAAAGCAGACCAAGGCAGGCCAGCAGCATGGTTCAATTCCCGTAACAGCCTCCCCGAACAGGCGCCGGAATGTGGCGACTAGGGGCTTTTCACAGTAACTTCATTGAAGTTTACTTGTGACAATAAGCGATTTTCATTTCATTTCAGTGCTAGATACAGCAATCAGTGCTAGATACAGCGATCTGTGCTAGATACAGCGATCAGTGCTAGATACAGCGATCAGTGCTAGATACAGCGATCAGTGCTAGATACAGCGATCAGTGCTAGATACAGGGATCAGTGCTAGATACAGGGATCAGTTCTGGATACAGCAATCAGTGCTAGATACAGAAATCAGTTCTAGATACAGCAATCAGTGCTAGATACAGCAATCAGTGCTGGATACAGCAATCAGTGCTGGATACAGCAATCAGTGCTGGATACAGCGATCAGTGCTGGATACAGCGATCAGTGCTAGGTACAGCGATCAGTGCTAGGTACAGGGGCCAGTGCTAGATACAGGGATCAGTGCTAGATACAGGGATCAGTGCTAGACACAGGGATCAGTGCTAGATACAGGGATCAATGCTAGATACAGCAATCAGTGCAAGATACAGGGATCAGTGCTGGATACAGGGATCAGTGCTAGATACAGGGATCAGTGCTAGACACAGGGATCAGTGCTAGATACAGGGATCAATGCTAGATACAGGGATCAGTGCTAGACACAGGGATCAGTGCTAGATACAGGGATCAATGCTAGATACAGCAATCAGTGCTAGATACAGGGATCAGTGCTAGATACAGGGATCAATGCTAGATACAGCGATCAGTGCTAGATACAGGGATCAGTGCTAGATACAGGGATCAGTGCTAGATACTGGGATCAGTGCTAGATACAGGGATCAGTGCTAGATACAGGGATCAGTGCTAGACACAGGGATCAGTGCTAGATACAGGGATCAATGCTAGATACAGCAATCAGTGCTAGATACAGGGATCAGTGCTAGATACAGGGATCAGTGCTAGATACAGGGATCAGTGCTAGATACTGGGATCAGTGCTAGATACAGGGATCAGTGCTAGATACAGGGATCAGTGCTAGATACAGGGATCAGTGCTAGATACAGGGATCAGTGCTAAATACAGGGATCAGTGCTAGATACAGGGATCAGTGCTAGATACAGGATTCAGTGCTATATAAAGGAATCAGTGCTAGATACAGGGATCAGTGCTAGATACAGGGATCAGTGCTAGATACAGGGATCAGTGCTAGATACAGGGATCAGTGCTAGATACAGGGATCAGTGCTAGATACAGTGATCAGTGCTAGATACAGGGATCAGTGCTAGATACAGGGATCAGTGCTAGATACAGGGATCAGTGCTAGATACAGGGATCAGTGCTAGATACAGGGATCAGTGCTAGATACAGGGATCAGTGCTAGATACAGGGATCAGTGCTAGATACTGGGATCAGTGCTAGATACTGGGATCAGTGCTAGATACAGGGATCAGTGCTGGATACAGGGATCAGTGCTAGATACAGGGATCAGTGCTAGATACAGGGATCAGTGCTAGATACTGGGATCAGTGCTAGATACTGGGATCAGTGCTAGATACAGGGATCAGTGCTAGCTACTGGGATCAGTGCTAGATACTGGGATCAGTGCTAGATACAGGGATCAGTGCTAGATACAGCAATCAGTGCTAGATACAGGGATCAGTGCTAGATACTGGGATCAGTGCTAGATACAGGGATCAGTGCTAGATACAGGGATCAGTGCTAGATACAGGGATCAGTGCTAGATACAGGGATCAGTGCTAGATACAGGGATCAGTGCTAGATACAGGGATCAGTGCTAGATACAGGGATCAGTGCTAGATACAGGGATCAGTGCTAGATACAGGGATCAGTGCTAGATACTGGGATCAGTGCTAGATACTGGGATCAGTGCTAGATACAGGGATCAGTGCTGGATACAGGGATCAGTGCTAGATACAGGGATCAGTGCTAGATACAGGGATCAGTGCTAGATACTGGGATCAGTGCTAGATACTGGGATCAGTGCTAGATACAGGGATCAGTGCTAGCTACTGGGATCAGTGCTAGATACTGGGATCAGTGCTAGATACAGGGATCAGTGCTAGATACAGGGATCAGTGCTAGATACAGCAATCAGTGCTAGATACAGGGATCAGTGCTAGATACTGGGATCAGTGCTAGATACAGGAATCAGTGCTAGATACAGGGATCAGTGCTAGATACAGGGATCAGTGCTAGATACTGGGATCAGTGCTAGATACAGGGATCAGTGCTAGATACAGGGATCAGTGCTAGATACAGGGATCAGTGCTAGATACAGGGATCAGTGCTAGATACAGGGATCAGTGCTAGATACTGGGATCAGTGCTAGATACTGGGATCAGTGCTAGATACAGGGATCAGTGCTGGATACAGGGATCAGTGCTAGATACAGGGATCAGTGCTAGATACAGGGATCAGTGCTAGATACTGGGATCAGTGCTAGATACTGGGATCAGTGCTAGATACAGGGATCAGTGCTAGCTACTGGGATCAGTGCTAGATACTGGGATCAGTGCTAGATACAGGGATCAGTGCTAGATACAGCAATCAGTGCTAGATACAGGGATCAGTGCTAGATACTGGGATCAGTGCTAGATACAGGAATCAGTGCTAGATACAGGGATCAGTGCTAGATACAGGGATCAGTGCTAGATACTGGGATCAGTGCTAGATACAGGAATCAGTGCTAGATACAGGGATCAGTGCTAGATACAGGGATCAGTGCTAGCTACTGGGATCAGTGCTAGCTACTGGGATCAGTGCTAGATACTGGGATCAGTGCTAGATACAGGGATCAGTGCTAGCTACTGGGATCAGTGCTAGATACTGGGATCAGTGCTAGATACAGGGATCAGTACTAGCTCTCTTACTGTTTATGATGTATTTAAATGATATAAAAGAATATGTGTGAGCTTATGTGGCCGTGTGTCTGACAGTGAAGAAGAAGGTCTTACGTTACAGGAGGATATAAACGGTTTGGGCAGATCAGTGGCAGATGGAATTTAACCCAGAAAAGTGTGAAGTGGTGCACTTTGGAAGGAGTAACATGACAAGGGAGTATTCAATGAATGGCAGGACACGAGGAAGCTCAGAGGGATCTTGGGGTATTTGTCCATCAATCCCTGAAGGCGGCAGGACCGGTAAATAAGGTGGTCAAGAAGTAATATGGGACACTGCCGTCATCAGTTGTTGCATAGATTATAAGAGCAGGGAGATTATGTCAGAGCTGTACAAGACTTTGGTTAGCCACAGCTGGAGTACTGTGTGCAGTTGTGTGTGCACCATAGGTGTGATTGCACTGGAGGGGGTGCAGAGGAGATTCACCAGCGTGATGCCTGGGATGGAGCTTTTTAGCTTTGCAGAGAGGCTGGATAAGGTCGGGTTGTTTTGTTTGGAGCAGAGAACGCTGAGAGGGGGCCTGATTGAGGGGTATAAGATTATGAGGGGCATGGACAGGGTGGATAGAAAACAGCTGTTCCCCTTAGTTGAAAGGTCAATAACGAGGGGGGCATCATTTAAGGCGAGGGGCAGGAGGTTTAGCGGGGATTTGTGGAAAATATTTTCCACCTAAAGGGTGATGGGAATCTGGGATGCGCAGTCTGGGAGGGTAGTTCAGGCAGGAAACCTCACAATATTTAAAAAGTACCTGGATGAAATGTCCGAACATTCAAGGCTTACGGGCCAAGTGCTGGGAAGTGGGATTAGTGAAGATTTAGAGTAGTTTTGTTATCGGTGCAGGCTTGAGGGCCGAAGGGACTCTTCTGTGCTGTATTTTCTATTATTTGTGCCATGATGTGGAGATGCCGGCGTTGGACTGGGGTGTGCACAGTAAGAAGTTTTACAACACCAGGTTAAAGTGACAGTCACTAGTTTTTGTAGCGTAGCTCCTTTGTTAGGCCACCTGAGGAAGGAGCTGTGCTTCAAAAGCTAGTGATTCCAAACAAGCCTGTTGGACTTTAATCTGGTGTTCGCAGAATCATAGAATTTACAGTGCAGAAGGAGGCCATTCGGCCCATCGAGTCTGCACCGGCCCTTACAAAGAGAACCCTACTCAAGCCCACGTCTCTACTCTATCCCTGTAACCCATTAACCCCATCTTAACCTTTTTGGACACTAAGGGCAATTTATCATGGCCAATCCACCTAACCCACACATCTTTGGACTGCGGGAGGAAACCGGAGCACCCGGAGGAAACCCACGCAGACACGAGGAGAACATGCAGACTCCGCACAGACAGGGACCGAAGCCGGGAATCGAACCTGGGACCCTGCAGCTGTGAAGCAACTGTGCTAACCACTGTGCTACCGTGCTGCCCCACAGTGTTGTAAGACTTTTTATTATGATTTGTGATAAGCAAGCTCCCACAAACTGCAATATGACAATGAACAGATAGTCAGGGGAAGTCGTCCGCCCACTGTGAGTATTCCCCTGTTCTTCTTCAAAATAGTGCATCCACCCGAGACAGCAGACCAGGTCCGGTGTCAGCATGGATTCTGTGCTCAAGTGTTTAGAATGGTTCTTGAACCCACATTGCCCTGACTCAGTGGTGAGTGTACTGCTGACGGATGAAGGCACACAGCATAACAGAGTGCGTAGAGGAAAGGGAGTAAGTGTGAGAGAGGATATATGGATTTATTGACAGATGAAAATAGTGTATCTTACCTCTTTACATTATAATTACCTGAGAAGCGACAATGACCGGATGAGGTGGGACCAGGGGACTGGTCACTGTCGCAAAGCCCACACTGGGAACCTTTACGAGAGCTGCAGAGGACACAGAATTCAAACCGTAGCAAATGCAATACCACAAGCCTTATCTTTGCTCTCTTTATTGGCCTAGATGTTAATATTATGGGGCACAGGATCCATTGTAATAAACTGGTTGCACACACAGACGTGAACATACAACAGCTATTCTAACTGATCGATAATGACACTTTCTGGTTCACCGACATTCTGTTCTTGCCTGGATCAACGATAGAGCTTGTCCATTTGGACGACTTCAGCTGAACCTGGACTTAAGAGTCCTTTCTGTGACAGACGAGCTTGAAAAGACCTTATTGCTGGAATAGCTGCAGGAACTGAAAGAGGACGAATGAAATGCTGAGTCTTCATTGCAATTCCCCTTCCAGAATATTCTTAACCCCGCTCACTCTGTCGGGGAACGCAGCCGGCAACAGGCCAGGCACCCCCCCCAGCATAAAGCGGTGGCAACTGCGTCACTCCAGACATTAGTATCAATGTCAAGGAGGAAGGACCCCATCCTGCCCCATTTCAGGTCAATGACCTTGTCTCAGAACTACAATGAATCCCACCTCTCTTTTACAGCCCAACTTAGCCTTAATTCAGTTGGAATCTAGAGGAATCGGATTCAGGAAAACATGTCAGTTGAGGAAGGTTAGATTAAGCTGGTTAAGTTGGGATGAGCGAGGAGAAAACCAGGGTCGTCAGAAGCAAGACACAGGATGACCAATCCAGCTAACTTAAGAACTGCGAATTGGCTTGGTTGAGGCTGAAAGGCTACATTAGTTCAACTTGGGCATGGGGCGGCACGGAGGCGCAGTGGTTAGCACTGCTGCCTCAGCGCTGAGGACCCGGGTTCAATTTGGGTCCCGGGCCACTGTCCGTGTGGAGTTTGCACTTTCTTCCTGTGTCTGAACAAGAACAAAGAAAATTACAGCACAGGAACAGGCCCTTCGGCCCTCCCAGCCTGCACCGATCCAGATCCTTTATCTAAACCTGTCGCCTATTTTCCAAGGATCTACTTCCCTCTGTTCCCCGCCCGTTCATATATCTGTCTCGATGCATCTTAAATGATGCTATCGTGCCCGCCTCTACCACCTCCGCTGGCAAAGCGTTCCAGGCACCCACCACCCTCTGCGTAAAAACCTTTCCACGCACATCTCCCTTAAACTTTCCCCCTATCACCTTGAAATCGTGACCCCTTGTAATTGACATCCCCACTCTTGGAAAAAGCTTGTTTGTATCCACCCTGTCCATACCTCTCTCAATTTTGTAGACCTCAATCAGGTCCCCTCTCAACCTCCGTCTTTCCAACGAAAACAATCCTAATCTACTCAACCTTTCTTCATAGCTAGCACCCTCCATACCAGGCAACATTCTGGTGAACCTCCTCTGCACCCTCTCTAAAGCATCCACATCCTTCTGGTAATGTGGCGACCAGAACTGCACACAGTATTCCAAATGTGGCCTAACCAAAGTCCTATACAACTGTAACATGACCTGCCAACTCTTGTACTCAATACCCCGTCCGATGAAGGCAAGCATGCTGTATGCCTTCTTGACCACTCTATCGACCTGCGTTGCCACCTTCAGGATACAATGGACCTGAACTCCCAGATCTCTCTGTACATCAATCTTCCCCAGGACTCTTCCATTGACCGTATAGTCCGCTCTTGAATTGGATCGTCCAAAATGCATCACCTCGCATTTGCCTGGATTGAACTCCATCTGCCATTTCTCTGCCCAACTCTCCAATCTATCTATATTTTGCTGTATTCTCTCACAGTCCTCCTCGCTATCTGTAACTCCACCAATCTTAGTATCATCGGCAAACTTGCTTATCAGACCACCTATACCTTCGTCCAGATCATTTATGTATATCACAAACAACAGTGGTCCGAGCACGGAACCCTGTGGAACACCACTAGTCACCTTTCTCTATTTTGAGACACTCCCTTCCACCACTACTCTCTGTCTCCTGTTGCCCAGCCAGTTCTTTAACCATCTAGTACATCCAGCTAGTACACCCTGAACCCCATGCGACTTCACTTTTTCCATCAACCTGCCATGGGAAACTTTATCAAACTTTATGACATCTACAGCCCTTCCCTCATCAATTAACTTTGTCACTTCCTCAAAGAATTCTATTAGGTTTGTAAGACATGACCTTCCCTGCACAAAACCATGCTGCCTATCACTGATAAGTCTATTTTCTTCCAAATGTGAATAGATCCTATCCCTCAGTATCTTCTCCAACAGTTTGCATACCACTGACGTCAAGCTCACAGGTGTATAATTCCCTGGATTATCTCTGCTATCCTTCTTAAACAAAGGGACATTAGCAATTCTCCAGTCCTCCACTCGTGCTTAAGGGTGCTGCAAAGATATCTGTTAAGGCCCCAGCTATTTCGTCTGCATGGGTCTCACCCTCGCAAACCCAAAAGGATGTGCCAGCCACGCTAAATTGCTCCTGAGTTGGTAAAAAATAATTGGGTACTATAAATAAATAAATAAACTTTTGTTTCAGGTGAATCAGATTGGGACCAAAGAAAACGATGTGCAGTTTGCTCTAGTTAAGGAGCAGGGGATTTAGAACTGATCTGAGTGGCAGAAAACAGGCTTTGGCACCCCTGGCCTGTTTTAAGACTGCAGTTACCCACCCTCGATTGCTATTCAGTAACTTTCCCTGCTCGGAAATGTGTGCCAAGATGTGATCGTGACACTCCCCAAGGTCAAATCGCTGTCTAGCATTACCATTTGGGCACGGTTCCAAAGACCAGCCAATAGCTTTCTAATTCTACACGTGTTGATAGCATCGCAACAGCAAAGAGAACCGCTGTAGTGATGCAACAGGTATGTCTCTCACACACACACAGACCTTCACCTGCGTGACACCCCCATCCAGAATATTCTTAACCTTGCTCACTCTATCGGGGGGGTTAAAAGCCAGACACGGGCCAGGCCTCCCCTAGATGTAGATTCAAGAGCAGCAGTAATAGCGGCGAGGGAGAAGAAGAATGGAAGCTAACATGGGAACCTAAAACACAGGAAGAAAATAAAGTACATTCAAAAATAGAAAGAAAAAAAATCATATTTCTGAGAATGATATTGCAAACACTAGTTTCTTCCTGATCGCAAATATTTTTTTGCAAATTAAACTTTGCTGTGAATAAATTCTCATCACAACAGAGCTCCCTACAGGGGGCATCGGTGTCATGCTGATGTAGGACGCGTCCTCCTGGAAGGCCGCTGCTGCCCACTTCCCTCTAGAACACAGGGTTTCAGTCCCAGTTGGGATTTGCTCGAGGGGGCAATTATGTTAGTGCAGCTTCCCAACCGCCGAGTTAAATTCTATTACCGAGGACCTCGTCTCCCTCCAGACGAGGCATCGAGATAACTTCGGTCCGCTCCCACGACAGGGTGTTCAGCACATTGATGTTCTTCCCAGTCTCCTGCACAGATCCGCCCAGGAGACACTGGATGGCCTCTTTCAGAAGTTCGTTCCCACCGCTCTGGATTTCTGAAATTAACAAAGGCAAGTTAAAAAAAATGAAAACGGTGCATGGCTCGGTGCCGGGAATGGTTACGCTTATTGAATGTGGGTGAAGCTCCACAAACCAAAAAGATCATCTGGTTTTCGATTGGTATGGGGAGGGGGAAGAATATCAGGAATAATCCCTCTGAATGCGCCGAACTGGGACGGCGTTGACTTTATCAAGAGTGCTGGGGAAGATCCCGGACCTAGACTCACGTAAGTTGATAATGGGGGGGGGGGGGGGGGAAGAAACTTTAATGCGGTCCTTGACCCGGGGCTGGACCGGTCAAGTCCCAGAACGTGTAGACTCCCAGGAATGGCAAGGCTGCTGAAAGGGTTCATGGAGCAAATGGGGGCTGTGGACCCATGGAGAGCCAGACAGCCGACGGGAAGGGGCTACTCGTTTTATTCGCATGTTCATCAAGTATATTCTAGGATTGATTTTTTAAAATCTTGAGCAGGGACTGTGTAGGGGAGGTAAAGAATACGGAATACTCGGCAATCACCATCTCGCACTGGGTGGACCTGCAGGTCGGGGGGCGAATTACCAACGCCCGCAATGGAGGTTAGACGTAGGACTGTTGTCGGAGGAGGGGATATGTGAGAGACTTCGGAAGTGTATGCAAAATTACTTGCAGGTGAACGATACGGGGGAGGTTTCAGCAGTGACCCGTGGGAGGCGCTGAAGGCAGTATTGAGGGGGGGAGCTGATCTCAATTAGGGCTCACAGGGTCAGGGCGGACAGAGCAGAAATGGACAGATTGGTTAGGGAAATTCACCGGACAGACGAGGAGCATGCGGGGTCCCCGGGGGAGGACCTACTCGGAGAGACGGAGATTGCATGCGGAACTGGGGGTGCTATCCACGAGTAGGGCCGTGGAACAACTTAGGAAGGCGAGGGGAGTGGTGTATGAGCATGGGGAGAAGGCCAGCAGATTGCTAGCGCAGCAACTCAGGAAGAGGGAGGCGGCCAGGGAAGTAAGTAGAGTGGTTGATGGGGAGCAGAGTGGAGGACCCGGCAGGACTGAATAAGGTATTTTGGGACTTCGATAGTAAGTGTACACTTCAGGACCCCTGGAAGAGCCGGAGGAGATGAAAAGGTTCCTGGATGGACTAACCTTCCCAAAAGTAGGCGGGGGACTAGTGGACGGGCTGTGGGCCCCGATTAGAGCGGAGGAGGCGTTGGGGGGCCTAAAGGCCATGCAGTCGGGGAAAGCCCCGGGGCCGGATGGATACCCAGTAGAGTTTGACGAGAAGTTCTCGGGGATAGTGGGACCGGTCCTGACAAGGGTTTTTAATGAGGCAAGGGACAGAGGGACCCTGCCGCCGCCGATGTCGCAAGCCACCATCTCGCTGATATTAAAGCGGGACAAGGACCCGGAATCCTGCGGGTCATACAGGCCAATCTCCCTGATCAAAGTGGATGCCAAGCTCCTGGACAAGGTCCTGGCAATTAGAATTGAGGACTGCGTACCGGAGGTGATTGGCGACGATAAGACAGGTTTTGTGAAAGGCAGGCAGCTGACAGCTAACTTGAGAAGATTGCTTAATGTGATCATGATGCCCCCGACGGGCAAGGGGGTGGAGGTAGTGGTGGCAATGGACGCTGAGAAGGCCTTCGACCGGGTGGAGTGGGGCTATTTGTGGGAGGTGCTTGGACGGTTTGGGTTAGGGGAGGGACTGGTTAATTGGGTCAGACTATTGTACCAGGCCCCAAAAGCTAGCGTTAGGACGAACAGGATAATGTCAAATTATTTCAGACCACACCGCGGGACCAGACAGGGGTGCCCACTCTCCCCGTTGCTTTCGCGCTGGCCACAGAGCCGTTGCCGATTGCGTTGAGAGCTGCGAAGGGGTGGAAGGGAATGACTAGGGGGGGGGGTGGAACATAGGGTCTCTCTCTGCGGACGACCTGCTCCTGTATGTGTCGGACCCACTGGCCGGGATGGAAAATATACTGGAAACATTGAGGACGTTTGGCTGGTTTTCAGGGTACAAATTAAATATGGCCAAGAGTGAGATGTTTGTGGTGCAGGCAAGGGGCCAGGAGAATAGACTGAAGGAGCTGCCATTTAGGCTGGTTGGGGAAAGTTTCCGGTACTTGGGGATACAGGTGGCACGAGACTGGGGCAGGTTGCATAAGTTAAATTTGACTAGAGTGGTGGAACAAATGAAGAGGGAATTTCGGAGATGGGATGCACTCCCGCTGTCACATGCGGGGAGGGTGCAGACTGTAAAGATGACAATCCTCCTTAGATTTCTGTTCATCTTCCAGTGCCTCCCAATCTTTATCCCATGGTCCTTCTTCAAAAGGACTGGCAAAATCATCATGAGCTTTGTCTGGGCGGGAAAATCCCTGCGGGTGAAGAAGGCGATGCTTGAAAGGAGCCGCAGCGAGGGGGGACTGGCATTGCCAGTATACTGGGCGGCTAACATAGCCAAGATAAGGAAGTGGATGGTGGGTATGGGGTCTATCTGGGAGCGGGTGGAGGCGGCTTCGTGCAGGGGCACCAGTTTGGCAGCCCTGGTCACGGTTCCCCTACCACTGTCGCCGGCCAGGTTCTCCACCAGCCCGGTAGTGGGGGCGCCCCTGCGGATATGGGGCCAGTGGAGGAGGCATGTAAGGGGGGGGGGGGGGGGGGGGGGAGGTGCGTCTGTCTGGGCTCCAATATGTGATAACCATCGATTCGCCCCCGGGAACATGGATGGAGGGTTTCGAACATGGCGGCGGGCGGGGGTGGGCGATATGTTCCTGGAGGGGGGCTTTGTGAGTTTGAGGAGCTGGAGGAGAAATTTGGGCTGGTAAGGGGAAATTACTTTGGGTACTTACAGATGCGGGACTTTGTACGCAGACAGGTCCCATCCTTCCCACGCCTCCCACAAATAGGGATCCAGGACAGAATAGTCTCTAGAGGAGAAGGAGGAGAGGGTAGCGTCTCGGATATCTACAAGGTGCTCATGAAGGGGGGAGAGTCCCAGACGGAGGAACTGAAACTCAAATGGGAGGAGGAGTTTGGCGGGGAGATGGAGGACGGGCTGTGGGCGGAAGCTCTGAGTAGGGTAAACTCAACCGCAACATGTGCCAGGCTCGGCCTGATTCAATTTAAGGTCGTTCGCCGGGCCCACATGACGGTAGCTTGGATGAGCAAATTCTTTGGGGTAGAGAACAAGTGCGCTAGATGCGCGGGAGGACCAGCAAACCATGTTCACATGTTTTGGGCATGTCCTAAGCTTAGGGGGTCATGTCCCGGGTGCTGAAAACAAGGGTGGTGATGAGTCCAGGGGTGGCAATTATCAGGGTTTCGGAAGACCCGGGAGTCCAGGGGGTGAAAGAGGCAGATGTTCTGGCCTTTGCTGCCCTAAAAGCCCGGCGGCAGATACTGCTGGCCTGGAGGGACTCAAAACCCCCGAAGACCGAACTATGGCTTTCGGACATGTCAAGTTTTCTGGGTATGGAAAAAATTAAGTTTGCCTTGAGGGGATCTGTATTGGAGTTCGCCCGAAGGTGGCAACTATTCATCGACTTCTTCGCGGGAGAGTGAACATCAGCAGGGGGTGTGTGGGGGGAGGGGGTATAGCCACCTGGGTTAGCCACTTCCCGATTTAAAATGGAGGTCCGCAAAGAATGCAGGGAAATTCAGCCAAGCCAGGAAAAACTAGCAGGTGCAAAGTCTCCTGTGTATTAGAACTTGCAAAAGCCCAGACAGCACTGAAACCGGCAGCCATCTGCATACTAATGAGCGATCCCCGGGAACAATTGAAACATGTAAGGTGAATAAGGCCAAGCCAGACTCCTCGGCGCCAGCAGAAGCCAAGACAAAGGAAGGCCAACGGACACTCAGGGACCGCCCAGCGATCAGGGAACGGCTCCAGTATTGGAGAAATCGATCCAAGTGATCGGAACGCAGTCCAATCACTTGGAACCAGGTACGGGGTCCGCCCCGGACGGCGGGAAGCCCCTGGGGACTATAAAGTAGAGTCCCCAAGTTCAATTCGTCCTTCTTGGCAGGGTCACTCAGCAGCGCGAAACAACCCTTGAGAGTGACCTGCCTCGCTGCCGCACCAACCAAGTAAGTCTCCAGTCAACGCACGCTACGAGATAGGCGCTCCTAGCTACCAGTCCATACCAGCTTTTGAATCCCGCAGACTCAGAACCCGAACGAAAGGCCATTTGTTCCCCTGACCTGGTGGGCCAGTCCGAAGCTAAGTATAGGCCTTTTAGTGATAGAGATGGTCTAGTAAGTAGAGTTTTATGCATGAGTAGTGATTGACTGTGTATAATAAATGTGTTTTGATTTGAATCTTACTAATTGGTGTGTCGAGTTATTGATCAGTACTTGAACTTGAACCTCGTGGCGGTATTAGAACATAGAACAATACAGCGCAGTACAGGCCCTTCGGCCCACGATGTTGCACCGAAACAAAAGCCATCTCTTATAGAGATACCTGGCGACTCTCGAGCAAAGGTTATAGAAACAGAGCAAATTAAGTAAAGACATAACGAGCGACAAATTAAGAGCCAACCAAAGTTAGCAACGGGGGGAGGGGGGAGATTAGAGTGGAGTAGGAGGGATAAATAGGTGGGTAGTGTCTATGGGAGAGGAGCGGGTATGTGCTAATTATGGTTTGGTTGAAGTGTTGGCTTTTCGTTGATGTTTGCATATTTCTGTAATCTGTAACTGTTTACAATGCCAAAAAATACCTCAATAAAATTATTTGTTAAAAAAAAAAATAATCCCTCTGGTCTCTGAAGATTCGGAGCTGACGCTCTGATTTCTGCATCCAAACTTCTCTGCTTAAAACCATCAAGAACAGAACCTTCAATTCGGCGACAACTTTAAAATATTTCAATTTAACTAAAGTAACCATCAATCACGAGGTGTCAAAAATGACGAACAATTAAAACTATTCCAATATCTCCCCCCTTTGAGCTGCTTTGCCTGACTCTGCTCCTGTGAAGCAATTTGGGACGTGAATCATAAAGCTACTGGGTAACTGTGAATTCTTGTTGTCGCAGATTCCAAATGTGCATTGACAACACCCCTTCCACTGTCAGCCTCCGTGTTGCAATGGCAGATTCCTTGTCTGATATCTGTAATTTCCCCAGTTTAAGTATTGGGAAGATCAAAGCCATCGCCTTCAGGCCTCGCCACATTTCCCGGGCCCTTGATGCCATCCCTGACTCGGCCACAGTTCCGGGTTGAATCAGGCCGTTCTCCTTATTCATCCAGTGGGTGTTGGCGCCCATGGCATAGTGCCCATTCCCAGAGGAGGTGGCAGCGAGTCACTTCATCGAAACTGCTGCAGTTGATGTGGTGCGGGTACAACGACCGTGCTGTTAGAGAAGGAGCTCCAGGATTTGGAGCCAATGATAATGAAGTGCAAAGTCAGGACGGTGTGTGGCTGGAGGGGAACTCGGGAGGTGGCGGTGTTTCCACGCACTTGCTAACCTTGTACTTATGGCCGGTAACAGGTTGCGGGTTTGGAAGGTGCTGCTGAAGAAACTTATTTGAGCCCATTTCTTCAGCCATCTAGGCCCTAATAAAGAAGGTATAAAAATTAAGCATTTCCACTTATAAAAATAGAAGCACACTGCACAGTAGCACAAGTGGTTAGCACTGTGGCTTCACAGCGCCAGGGTCCCAGGTTCGATTCCCTGCTGGGTGACTGTCTGTGCGGAGTCTGGACGTTCTCCCCGTGTGTGCATGGGTTTCCTCCGGGTGCTCCGGTTTCCCCCCACAGTCCAAATAAGTGCAGGTTTGGTGGATTGGCCATGATAAATTGCCCTTAGTGACGAAAAAGGTTAGGAGGGGTTATTGGGTTACGGGTGGAAGTGAGGGCTTAAGTGATGGCCTCCTTCTACGATCTATGATTAAGGAAGTGCTGAGGGTCTTGGCCAAGTGTCGTATCATGGCCGGTACAGGCTTGGAAGGTCGAAGGGTCTGTTCCTGTGCTGTGTTGTTCTTTCTTCTTCTCTTTCTCAAGTTAGTCACTGCCCTTCATCTAACAGAGCTTGGATTAGAACTTAGAACATGCAGTGCAGAAGGAGGCCATTCGGCCCATCGAGTCTGCACCGGCTCTTGGGAAGAGCACCCCACTTAAGCCCACACCTCCAGCCTATCCCCATAAACCAGTAACCCCACCTAACCTAAGGGCAATTTAGCATGGCCAATCCACCTCACCTGCACATCTTTGGACTGTGGGAGGAAACCGGAGCACCCGGAGGAAACTTATGCAGACACGGGAGAACGTGCCGACTCCGTGCAGGCAGTGACCCAAGCCGGGAATCGTATGTACTGTATTCCTCTCTAACCATTCTATCCATGTATTTGTAGAGATACTTGTTGAACGCCATTAATGTATCTGTTTCCACAACCTCCCCTGGCAACGCGTTCCAGGCACTCACCACCCTCTGTATCAAAAACCTGCCTCACACATCTCCACTAAACTTTGCCCCATGGACCTTAAACCTATGCCCCCTAGTGGCTGACTCCTCCACCCTGGGAAAGGGTGCCTGCCCATCCACTCTATCCACGCCCTTCATAATCTTGAGGACCTGTATCAGGGCACCCCTCAACCGCTGTCGTTCTAATGAAAACAGTAAAGAGATGCGTACATGGGTAGAATTTAAAGCAGTTACATTTTCTTTCAAATGTAGGCGCATTTCATCTATCCTCTACAACTAGGAAGCACATCGCAGAAACAGACCACTGGATAGGTCCCCGACAGCCCTCAGGTCAACTTGGACCACTGCAGATTTTACCCTTCCAAGCAGAGATGTGGAAATAGTAACGTTTTGAGAGAGGATGCAGATGGCTGAAGGTAGCTGCCAGAGAGCAGGCTGGCATTTGCTCCTGGTGCCACTCTGAGGGTTTACAGGACGCTCTCACCGGGCGAATAGCTGCAGATACACCCTGCAACATTTTAAATTTCAGCAAAGGGACTCATGCTCACTTTCCAGTCCCTAAAAATAGTTTCACACGCTGTTTTAGGCATCTTTTTAAAGCAAGACCTCCTAGTAAACAAATAGAAAAGGTTTTGCACATGAGAAAGCTGAAGCAAATGTTTTTGGTCGGACCAAATTCTCTTTGTGTTTGAATATTGCTGAAAAGATAGACACGTGGCTGAATCTTTTCACCTTTGAACACAACAATTAATCCTACAGGAGAAAAGAATGCTAATTAATTAGCAAAACAACTCCGATTGGCTGAGGCCATGAAGAAAGCAACAGGAACTCTCTGACAGTCACAAAGGCGCAAGGCTTGTGGTGTGTTGGGTGCTCTGGATCCGTGGAACACATACAGGCCACCAACACTTAAAATAGTGCAACACTATTTTATTAAGTTAGAAACTGTTGAACATACTTTCACTGTGCATTAACACTATGTTAGATTAAACTAAAGACTTATGCCTGTCCTAACCAGTCTATGCACTCAGCACATGGTGAAGATCTGTGCTGTAAGCTGTGAGCTCTGTCCTTCTAGGAGGCTGCATCCCGAATGAGCGGGAACTCTGGTGCCCTCCGTCTATATAGTGCGTGTGCTCTAACTGGTGATTGGCTGCGGTGTTGTGTGTGTTGATTGGTCCCGCTGTGTGTCCATCAGTGTGTGTGTCTGCACCATGATATACTGGTGTATATTATGACAGCTTGAACATGTTCCTTTTATTTGCAGAGTGCATGTCCCTGAGTATGAATGTATGTTGCTTTTAGCAAGCAAGAATGAGCCACATTATGAGCTTGACAGAACATCCACTGTTCGATACTTGCTGAACATTCCTTTTTAAAATCTTTTAAAATTTAAAGTGCCCAATCTTTTTTTTCCCGATTCAGGGGCAATTTAGCATGGCCAGTTTAGTTACTCTGCACAACTTTGGGTTGTGGGGGTGAGACCCACGCAGACACGGGGAGAATGTGCAAACTCCACATGGACAGTGACCCGGGGCTAGGATTGAACCCGGGTCCTCAGCGCCGCGAGGCGGCAGTGCTAACCACGGCGTTGCCGTGCTGCCCTTCTTGCTAAACAACCTTGAGTGTGTTAATAGCTAGTGTAAAAAATATGACTTATGGGTCATTTATACTTGCTAGAAGCAACGTAAGCTCATACATAGGGACCTGTCCTCTGCAAACAAAAGGAATACGATCAAGACTGGCACCTTTGTTGAATTACCCGGAAGCTTGGGCAGTCTATATATAGTTCCCCGTTGCTTTCTCCATGGCAAATCACCATGGCGAATCAGAGTCAACATACTGACCAATCAGCACCATGATACTGTGATTTCGTGATTATTTGAAATTTGGCATTCTTGTGTTTGTCCTGATGTGTGCAAGACGAAAAGCTTCAGCAGCAAGTCCCTCTTTTCGGCAATATTCCCTCTGTGATAAAATCTCACAATACCAGGTGCCTAAGGTTTAAAGCATCAATGAATTACAAAACAGAGATTAGAGGCAGTGCCAGATCACCATTTTCAATGTAACACATAAGTTATTCCAACAACAAATCGACAATAAAGTCCTCCTCAAACGATACCTATCTAATTGCCTATATTGTACGGGCGCTACTGCCTCTACACCTAGGAACAGCAGCAATTGAAAGTGATAAAATTACACACATATATATTTTCCAAAGTGTAATGGTATATTGTAATTATGATAATTCAGAAGAATAAAAATTGTAATTATCTACAATAAAGCTATGTGAGGAATCGCACAAAATAAATAATATACACTGCTCTAACTACCTGAGAGGTAAACATAATTGCAGATTGGACAATATGCAATGAGGACAGATGTCTTACCTTCATAGAACTTTACTGCATCCTCCACGACAGACTGAATACATGAGCCAGGAAGCACATCATGGAATTGATTGAGAAGCAAGAGTCTGTGAAATGTGACAATTACAGACAGTTACACAGAATTTGGCTAAACTGCTCGACAAGAGATTCCTCCCGTCCCTCTCCTCCTCACCCTATTCAGCAGAAACTTTCCATTTCTTTCTCTGCTGTTTATCTTAAATGTATTAAATTCTATTCATCCCAATCGCTAATGGTGGCAAGATCACCATCCACATTCACCACACTCTGGGTAAAGAAGCTTCTCGTAAATGCCCTATTGGTTTTATTAGTGACTACATTTACGACTCTCAGTTTAGGTTCTTCCCGACAAGTGGAAACATCTTCCCTCTGTCAACCCTGCCAAATCCTTTCATTATCTCTCATCAGATCACCCTCAGCTTTCTCTAGAGGAAAGTGACCCAGCCTGTTCAATCTTTCCTGAATGAAATACCTTCCCATCCTTGTCAGGGCTTCAACATCCAGTCAGATTTAATATACAGACACCAGCTCAGCGCACCGTTGCCGAGTCTCACTGCTTGCAGAGCTTTTTGTAAAACGCTCCCAACTTGTGGGAAAATTAAACACACAAGAACGGCAGCGTCACGTTTCCAGCATGATGAATCCCAAACGTCAATCAGAACTTTAGGCAATTTGAACTGCACACAGAGCAAGACCTGACACGCTGTGAATGTGAATTGTTAGAAAACCGTCTCCAATTCCAATTTAGTTTGCCCATTCAATACGGCTGTGGGGGATTTACTCCCAGGCTCATTGACTTCTACATTGAAACCAGGGTTTGGAGGCCTCCTTCATCCGATTTTCTGCAATGCTCCCAGTCTCTAGAAACTATCTGCCATTCCTCCAACACTCGAAAGGTCCATCTTACCAGTGTGACAGGCCATTGTCTTGTACAAAACGATGGCACAGCCCTCAGAGGGTGTAAAGAGGAGGGTAGGCACTTCACCGCACCGGGGGGGGGGAAGAGGGGGAGAAGTAACCAACCCCTTTCTCAGAATGCCTCCCCATTTAGTTCCATAGCAAGCATGAAAGGGCTGAAACGGCTCCGCTGCTGAGCTTCTTGACGTGGAACTCTTAAGTGGCTCGGGGAAATGTAAAAACAGAGCGAAATTAACAACTCAGCAAGTCCAATTTGATGAAACATGCTCTACCTCCACAGATTCTGCAGCTGGGAACTCGGGTAGTCGAAGCTTTCTTTCTGGACTGAAGCCAGGCTGCTCACTACTTCAATACTGCGAAGGATACACTCACATTTACGGTTGCCTTTCTTAATCTACAGAGAAAGACACAGATTAGACTTAGATTTGTGAGGTAGAGCTCCTGAGAGTGCAAGCTGTTGAAGCAGCAGGTTTAATAAATCAAACAGTCTTATTAGAGTTTGTTCTTTCTACCATTCCTATACCTAGCATTGATGCCTTAAGGGGAAAGTAGATAAGCAAATGAGGGCGAAAGGAACTGAGGGTGTGGAGACAGGGGCAGATCAACAAGGTTCGTGTGGACCGTGAACACTGACGAGAAGCAGATCGCCTATTCATGTGCAGGATATTTGAAGTAATTCTGTCCGTGATTGTGTCTTTTCACCACTGAGGGAGCCTCAGATTTATGGTCTTGTGTTGCCTCAAGATGGTGACTCCTAAATTAGTCAAAACGCCTCACCGTGAGAACACAGGAAATATGGAGTAGGCGTCGGCCTTTGGGCGTCTCTGCCTGCTCCACCACAGCCTCCCTAGGTGAGAGGAGGCAGTGGGATAGTGGTATTGTCACTGGACTAGTAATCCAGAGACCCAGTGTAATGCTCTGGGGACCCGGGTTCGAATCCCGCCAGGGCAGATGGTGAAATTTGAATTCAATAAAAATCTGGAATTAAAAGTCTAACGATGACCATGAATCCATTGTCGATTGTTGTAAAAACCCATCTGGTTCATTAATGTCCTTCAGGGAAGGAAATCTGCCGTCCTTACCTGGTCTGGCCTACATGTGACTCCAGACCCACACTCTTAACTGCCACCTCTGAAATGACTCAGCAAGCCACTCAGTTCAAGGGAAATTAGGGATGGGCAAAAATGCTGGTCCAGCCCAGCGACGCCTACATCACAAGAACAAAAAAAAAAAAATCTCTTGTTGCGTTCTGAAGGGCTCGCTGAAGCACCGGTCGCTGCCTCCTGACGATTCCTTTGACAGCTGAGGGCTGTACCATTTCAGCACAGTAAGATTTGGTTTGATTGATATTAAAATGCAAGCTTAAATATATAAACATCCTGCTAGCTATATTCAATAAAATTATTAAAAATTCAAAACAGTTCGTACCAAAATGTTTCACAGGCAGATACACAACTTTGGCCATTAGAGGTGCTCTAGGTATAATACGTCCAGAATACGGTGATTTTGGTCATGTGAAGTTCCACCCGAGTTTCCACCCAACCTCTTTAGCACAAGCGGAAAGTCAAAATGCCCATGAATCAATGCGATCAAACATTATTATTGATCATAATCAATTATTGACAAGAACACAGGAAAACAGGCCATGGGCCTTAAGGTGACAAGTAACCACTAAAACTAAAGGAATAGGCCCAACAGTGGTTGTTCCCCCTCCCACCGAGTCTCTATTTCTCCCCCACCCCCGAGTCTCTTTCACCCCCACCCCCCCCGCACCCCAAGTCTCTCTTTCACCCCCACCCCCCCCGCACCCAGAGTCTCTCTTTCTCTCTCCCCCCCCCCCCCCGAGTCTCTCTTTCTCCCCCCCCCCCCAGAGTCTCTCTTTCTCCCCCCCCCCCCCCCGAGTCTCTCTTTCCGCCCCCCCCCCCCCGAGTCCCTCCTTCTCTCCCCCCCCCCCCGCGTCTTTCCTTCTCCCCCCCCTCCGAGTCTCTCTCTTCCCCCCCCTCCCCGAGTCTCTCTTCCCCCCCCCTCCCCGAGTCTCTCCTTCTCCTCCCCCCCACCCCCCGAGTCTCTCCTTCTCTCCCCCCCCCCCGAGTCTCCTCCTCCCCCCCCCCCCCCCGAGTCTCTCCTTCTCCTCCCCCCCACCCCCCCCCCCCGAGTCTCTCCTTCTCCCCCCCCCCTCCCCCGAGTCTCTCCTTCTCTCCCCCCCCCCCCCCCGAGTCTCTCCTTCTCCTCCCCCCCACCCCCCGAGTCTCTCCTTCTCCCCCCGCCCCCCCGAGTCTCTCTTCCCCCCCCCCCACCCCGAGTCTCTCCTTCTCCTCCCCCTCCCCCCTCGTCTCTCCTTCTCTCCCCCCCGCCCCCGAGTCTCTCCTTCTCCTCTTCCCCCCCCCCCCCCGAGTCTCTCCTTCTCTCCCCCCCCCCCCCGAGTCTCTCCTTCTCTCCCCCCCCCCCCAAGTCTCTCTTTCTCCCCCCCCCCCCCGAGTCTCTCTTTCTCCCCCCCCTCCCCCCAAGTCTCTCTTTCTCCCCCCCCCCCCCGAGTCTCTCTTTCCCCCCCCCGAATCTCTCTTTCCCCCCCCTCCCCCGAGTCTCTCCTTCTCCTCCCCCCCCCCCCCCCCCCGAGTCTCTCCTTCTCTCCCCCCCCCCCGCGAGTCTCTCCTTCCCTCCCCCCCCCCCGCGAGTCTCTCCTTCCCCCCCCCCCCGCGAGTCTCTCCTCTCCCCCCCCCCCCCGCCCCGCCCCCCCCGCCCCCCCCCCGCCCCGCCCCCCCGCCCCCCCCCCGCCCCGCCCCCCCGCCCCCCCCCCCCCCCGCCCCCCCCCCCCCCCCGCCCCCCCGCCCCCCCCCCCCCACCCCCCCCCCCCCCACCCACGAGTCTCTCTTTCTTGCCCAACAGTGGTTTTAATTGATTGCTGGTCACAGGGCTTGTGTAACAGTGGAGAATTAATTTACTGATCTTGCATCAATTTAAAATAATTGTAGCACCAATTGAGCAGCACAGTGGTTAGCACAATTGCTTCACAGCTCCAGGGTCCCAGATTCGATTCCCGGCTTGGGTCACTGTCTGTGCGGAGTCTGCACGCTCTCCCCGTGTCTGCGTGGGTTTCCTCCGGGTGCTCCGGTTTCCACTCACAGTCCAAAGATGGGCGGATTAGGTGGATTGGCTGTGCTAAATTGGCCTTAGTGTCCAGAAAGGTTTGGCGGGGTTATGGGGATAGGGTGGAGGCGTGGGCCTAAGTTGCGTACTCTTTCCAAGGGCCAGTGTAGGCTCGATGGGCCAAATGGTCTCCTTCTGCACTGTAAATTCTATGATTCACCAGTATGAGAAACACCGGACTGAGGTTTTAATTGAACAGTCACCGTGGCGCATTGAAAAGTATTCTTGCCAGCATCACCGGCTGGGCCAGCAATGTTCGTCCATCCCTAATTGCTCTTGACTGGTTGCTCAGCCATTTCGGAGGGCAATCAACAATATTGTTGTGGACCTGGAGTCACATGTAGGCCAGACCGGGTAAGGGCAGCAGATTTCCTTCCCTAAAGGACATAAGTGAACCAGATGGTAATTTCCTGGCACCATTACTGAGGCCAGCTTTCAAATCCAGCGGCCCTGGTGGGATTTGAAGGACTGCACCCCCCCCCCCCCCCCCCCCCCCCCCCCCGGCCTCTAGATTACCAGTCCAGTGACGTTAGCACTATGACACCGTCTTCCCCTCTCAAAACATTTTTTTTAATTAAAGTTTTGCGAAGCTTTTCACCCCCCTCTCAAAAATGAAATAATGTGGTTATGGTGTCCATGTGCCGGAGACTCTGCACGCAATATATAACATTCCCAAATGGACTGAAATGGTGAAAGCCTGCCATCCTGCCCTAGGGACCATGGCCAGTTCTGTCGGTGGGGCAATGGAGCTTTGAACCAGTGCAAACATTTCAGAAACTCCGACATGCTTAAAAAGCCACAATCATTTGCGCTATTCCATTGCGCACAGATCCCGCTGTTATCTGGGCATGGGTGGCGGAAACCCAGTGCTCATCTAGTTTACCAGACAGTACATTTAAATCCCCAGCACATTCCTGTCTGTATTGCTGAGGGCGAATCAGAGGTTACACTGCTGCAACAGAAAGGAAAGGGATTGTTCGGGTATTGTAATGATCAACAGGTGCACGTATGAACTTCTTTCCAAATTCTTTCAGTATCTAAGTGGTCTCACCACAGTCAGTGACACCAAGAGCTGTTTGATTAGTGCCCAGAAAATAAAGTTTTCCTTACCCTCTGAAAATAGATGGATATGTAATTACATAATTCAGTGTATAGTTACATATAACAGCAGCAGGCACATGGGGACACCACCACCTGGAGGTTCCCCTCCAAGTCACTCACCACCCTGACTTGGAAATATATCGGCCGCTCCTTCACTGTCCCTGGGTCAAAATCCTGGAACTCCCTCCATAACAGCAGTGTGTGTACCTACACCGCATGGACTGCAGCGGTTCTTGAAGGCGGCTCACCACCACCTTCTCCAGGGCACTTAGGGATGTGCAATAAATGCTGGTCTAGCCAGCGACCGCCCACACACCGCGAATTAATTTAAAAAATAAAGTAAGCTGCATGTCTAAATTGAGGGGTTTTACTAGTGTTCAAGTGCTTCACCGTCTCGGTTTTGTCAGAATGCTCGTCAACATCCAGTCTTGGATTAACCTCGATTGTCTTTATCATCCATCTGTTTGCAATGTGACTTTTCCCAGTTAACTTTAAGGTTAGCACGGGTGGCACAGTGGATAGCATTGCTGCTTCACGGCACCCGGGATCGATCCCGGCCCCGGGTCACTGCCTATGTGGAGTTTGCACATTCTCCCAGTGTCTGCGTGGCTCTCACCCACACAACCCAAAGATGTGCAGGGTAGGTGGATTGACCACGCTAAATTGCCCCTTAATTGGAAATCTGCTTTTTAAACTTTAATGTCAGCACAAAACTTAAAGACCAAAACAATTTATACATTTCCTTCTTTACCAAGTATATCTATAACAGATCAGGGTTGTCAAAACATTCACCTTAAAAATACATGTTTAAATCAGAACTTATGTTGAAAAGTTCCCTTCAAATGTGATAAATGTTGCAGTCCTTCCAAACTTTGTTACTGGGGTTTACATGAAGCCTTATCCAAAACATTGCTGATTAAACGCAAAAGAATGCAGAATGCAAAAGCAAATAATTGAAATGCAGTTGGTGTAACCATTTCAGACGTGTTGCAAAATACTAAGAGCCACTTTGAGCTTTCAAAAGGGAAGCGAACATAGGTTTTGAAAAGATATTGGGGGGTGGGGGGACGGGAAATGTAAGTAAGAAGTTAACTTTAGCTTCCTCCATTGCTGTAAAATCACATAATTCTTAAGAGTCATTCTCGGTTCTTCCTCATTCACGTATTATCGGTAATTCACCTCTTGTACTGAACTTGCTCGGTGCAGTTCCAGAGGATCAGTCAGTGTTACAGTAGGTGCAGTGCCGGTTTTCAGTTACCTTAAAATAGTTGGAAAGTTTATGTTGAACTTTGTTTAATTCAATGTTCTATATTTAAACAAACTTGAACTATTCCCAAAAGCAGCTTCCATAAAGCCGTGGGGGTGGGTGAGGGTGGGGGCAGGGTGTATCTTCTCAAAAGATGGAACCCAACCCCACCACAAACACGCCACATTCTGGTTTAACCAGGGTGAGTCGGGAGGAGAGACCTACCACAAGCATCAATTGTGTGCTTTTCCAGCACTGCCTGTGGGCCAGGAAGAGTTGAGTACTTTCCAGCAGTCATCGTGGTGATGTGCCTCCCTCTCATTCATTTCCAGACCCCCCTCCCCCAATTATCTCTCCCTGCGCCGCTGTTAAGAAGGGAGTTCCAGGAATTTGACCCAACGCCAGTACTCCTGTGCCTAGGTAGACGTTGGGTTGTCCACCTGGTTTTATTCCTTTTTCACTTCCCTGCAGCAGTTTGGCACAACCGAGTGCTTTGCTAGACCATTTCAGAGGGTTGTGAAGAGTCAGAAAGGTCTCGCATCACGTGTAGGCCGGATCCCCTTCCCTAAAGGATATTAGGGAACCAGATGTGTTTTTACAGCAATCCATGGTTTGATGGTCACCATCACAGAGCTCAGCTTTTAATTTTAGATTTATGAATTAATTGAATTTAAATTCCACCAGTTGCCACAATGGGATTTGTAACTGTGTCCCAGACCATTAGCCTGGGCCTCTGGATTATTAGTCTAGTCTCCACAATTCTTAGGAACTATAAAGGTTCTCACCTTTGCCTGGGACGTATAGCTGCCATTGTGTAGTTCCAAGAAGAGTTCACCAACCCAAGTACACAGCATTGTGGTGTCAGCTTCCAGGATTGAGAAGAAGGCGTCTGGAGTGGACTGTTTCACCCTGAGATAGAGAATATCAATTGGTAGCTAGCCCAAAATATATCTTTCATATTTAAGTATTATATAAAAATGTCTTCAAACATCACACCCTGTTATAGATGCATTTGTTAAATACAGATGAAGGAAGCAAAGCTTTCCATCATGAATTCTTCCGACCTGGATCAACAATTTACTGACCTTGAACTGGCCTCAGCTACAAGTAGATTGTCATGGGCACAGCGTGATTGGTTACGTTTAGGAAAAGCCTGGTTGGCAACTATTGTGTTATTACAAAGTATTTAGGGTACAGAAACAAGCCATTCAGGCCAACAAATCCATGCCTGGGTTTAGGCCCCACACAAGCCGACTCCCACCCTTTCCGATCTAACCCTACCAACGGGCCTTTCAATTGCTTTTCTCCCGTATGCTTATCTGGTTCCCCCTTGAATGCATATGTGCCACTTACCACAACTACTCCTTATGGTCACGAGTTCCACATTCCGATTGTGACCACTCTCTATGATTTTCTCCTCAATTCCTTATTATATTTCTCTAACCATCTCGCATTTAATTTAATTCACCTGAGGAAGGAGCTGCGCTCCGAAAGCTAGTATTTGAAACAAACATGTTGGACTTTAACCTGGTGTTGTAAGACTTCTCACTGTGCATTTAATTTGGTTTAACATATCGCCCACAAGTCAACATTGCGCTCCGACAGTGCAGCATTCCCCCAGTGCTGCATTGGAGGAGGAGGAGGGGGGGTGCTGCTCAGCTTTGATTTTTGTCTTCATGTTCTGGAGTGGGGCCTACAACCTTCAGACTGAGTGACGAGAATGCCATTCACTCAGTCACGGCAATAACCCTGGGGGTAACTCTGTTGTCATTCTTGATCCTGCTTGTGGAAATGGGGGTAGTGGAAATGGGAACAGTCAGTGATCTCAAAAGGAAATTCCATGGGCATTTGCAGGAAATAAACTTGTAGGGCTACGGGGATTGCTCTGCGGGGACCTGGCATGGACCCGATGGGCCGAATGGCCTCCTTCTGTGCCGTAAATTATCCAGAAGCGCGCACCCAGCTCTTTTCCCTCCAGGGATGAGCTTAGCCTCTATCCAGGCAGGATATCACTGTCGGGACACTCAGAAGAAATCGGCCCTTTTGTGTGGACAGTGGCTTTCCCATGTTATTGTTCGGAGTGAGTTTCAGGATGCAGAAATAATTTGGCAACATAGGCTGGATTTTCAGAGAAATGCTGAGCGATCAGATGCGCAAAGTATTTGTGCTATGGGATGCATTTCAGAAGTGTGACGCACCCAATACACAAGGCCCAAGTGGTTGATCCCTTGCGTCATTGATTTATAGGTTGTGAGGACATGTTGAGACAGTCGGCTGCTAAAAATTAAATTGTGCTTAACCTGCCATGTCCCTTTAAGATCTCCACTCAGAGAAACCCTGTGGAGAACACTCTGGTATCAGAGACCTAATGTCGTGCGAGCCGCTCCTCTAGACTGGGGAGCGGACTGCGATCTCTGGGAAACCCCCCCCACCTTTGGAGGAGTCCCAAGTTACCAAAATCAGAAACACACAGCTGGAAATGACTCGGTTTCTTTCTTATGTCTGGTACATTTGGCACACTCGAGTACAATTTAACAACGGGGTACTGTTTCTGTCAGCGCTTCAAGCTAGAAAATGTTTGACAATCTGCTGATCCACCGCACCATCCTAGTAGCCAAGTTTCTTTCCTGCAACCAACGCCTCCAGTAGACAAGTCTCCTTCTCAAGTATTTTGTTCTTTTCCCATTACTTCAATCCTCACAAGACCACTACCATCTGCAGAATGGGAGGGGGTCCGCAGTAAATCTACTCCCACATCTCAAAGGCTATTGCCTAGGTTGCCGGCACAGCACAGTGGTGTCTCCTTCTCTGCTCTATCCTCCCAGCAGCATTGCTAAGATTAGGAACTCAGCAGGGTCAAGGATTGCACACACGCACAGGAGCTTGGGTCTCTTTAAACCGCAAGAAATTATGAATTTTTAAATGCACATTGGCATGAAGAATTTTAAAAATTTCTATGCACACTTACATATTTTGCACAGAACTTGACACAATGACAGGTATATAATGTGGCTTGTGAGTAATGGATCCTTTCAGGCCAGATCTAAACGGAAGATTAATTCAAAACGTACAAGACTTTTATAACCAGTGCTTGTTCCCTGACCTGGGGAGCCCATCTGTGTTCTGAACTCTCTGTAGTCGGTCCAACATGTCTTGCGTGGGTCCACCTCCTCCATCTCCGAACCCAAATAGGAACGCACTGTCATTTACACGGCCTTTGTCTTTGTTATTTTTAACTGTATTCAGCAGCTGCAACAAAGGGGAAAAGAGGGGTCTTCAAACCGGTTAAGTCTTTTGGGACAATTTGGGACAAAATCATTATGGGTTTTTTTTGTAATTTGGAAATGGAGTCGCGATATGACCAAAAATAATTTGCATTCAAATAGTAGCTGTAAACATCAAACAGGCTCTTCGCAGGCTCCTCACAGGGGTGTAACAGGACAAAGTGTAACACTGAGCTAAAGATGGCAATATTAGGACAGGTGGAGGGAAGCTGGGTTCAGGAAAGTGGAGCTGAGTCCACAAAAGATCAGCTTTGATCTCATTGAATGGCGGAGCAGGCTCGAGGGGCCAGGTGGCCTACTCCTGCTCCTCGTTCTTATGTAAAGAGGTAAAAAGTCCAGGCGGCACGGTGGTTAGCACTGTTTGTTTGATCCTGGCCCCAGGTCTGTCTGGAGTCTGCACATTCACCCCATGTCTGCCAGGGTCTCACCCAAACAGCCCAAAGGTGTGCAGGGTAGGTGGATTGGCCATGCTAAATTGCCCTTTAATTGGAAAAAAAAAAGAATTGGGCACTTGAAATTAAAAACAAAGAGGTAAAAAGTTTTAAAGAGCATCTTCGAGAAGAGAAATGTAGGGCGCTTTCGGGAGAAAATTCCAGAGCTTAAAACCTACGTAGCTAAGGCTTGCCTGTCACTGGTGGAGGGGGATGAAGCGAGGCGATTCACAAGAGGGTAGAGTTGGAAGAATGCGGACCAAGGGAGCTCTGCTCCTGCAGCACAGAGCTCCTGATCAAAAGGAAACAATATTGCTTCACTCATGGAAAAGCAGCCAAAGCCCGAGAGGAAATGTCATTCTCGCAAATTGACTGAATAGCAGAATTACAAAGATCTGGGAGCACTGCCCATTGGTTACTCCCAGCAGTGCCGAAGGAAGGGAAGGAAAATGAAATCTAAAAAGGAACCCCAAAACAACAAAAAAAACGCAAGTGAGAAAACTGGAGTTCAAAGTCGTAACGAGCATTTCTGTGAAGACTAAATTAAATATGAAGACAAGAATGGATTGTACACAGCAGAGGAACTTTAATCAGCACGCCACAAACATCTAATCACTTATGTCCAGGGATTGAAAGCATTTTAATGATGAATGTTTTAATAATTAACATAAGCAAATACCTCAAGAAAACCTCACCACTCATTAGAATAATGAATTAGGAGCCAATTTTTAAAAAATACAACAGTTTAAGACAGGCTTACTTTGTCACTGAAATACTTTCAATTCCATTTTTAGAGAAAAACAATCAAGGTTCCTTTTGCTGTCAAGCTGTGAAAATGTAATTTGAATACAAGTTGTTATTTGTTAGAGAGCACCATTCTGATTAAGCTTTCCTTCGATGTTATGCGATCTCTCACTCCACGGGGAGTCACGATTTTCAGCCCACATTGGGCGTCAGAGAGAACAGCAACGCAAACGGAAAATACGGCGAGAATCGGGAAACCTGTGAGATTGCGTTTCCCCATTTCCCATGCCGTCGCCGGTGATGTCATGGCGTTTGCGCTCACAGAAGGCGAGGTCTACATTTCCATGTCTTCGCCAGCCCCCCGCCACATGATCCCCCCGACTGAATATTCAAACCGGGCCACCTAAACGTAACTTCAATAGAACAATAGAACATTACAGCGCAGTACAGGCCCTTCGGCCCTCGATGTTGCGCCGACCTGTGAAACCAATCTAAAGCCCATCTACACTATTCCCTTATCGTCCATATGTCTATCCAATGACCATTTGAATGTCCTTAATGTTGGCGAGTCCGCTACTGTTGCAGGTAGGGCATTCCACACCCTTACTACTCTCGGAGTAAAGAACCTACCTCTGACATCTGTCCTATATCTATCTCCCCTCAATTTAAAGCTATGTCCCCTCGTGCTAGCCATCACCATCTGCGGAAAAAGGCTCTCACTGTCCACTCTATCTAATCCTCTGGTCATCTTGTATGCCTCAATTAAGTCACCTCTTACCCTTCTTCTCTCTAACGAAAACAGCCTCAAGTCCCTCAGCCTTTCCTCATAAGATCTTCCCTCCATACCAGGCAACATTCTGGTAAATCTCCTCTGCACCCTTCCAATGCTTCCACATCCTTCCTATAATACGGCGACAAGAACTACACACAATACTCCAAATGCGGCGAGGTTTACACCAGCAATTTAAAAATGTGACTCAGCCGTGAGAAATCCTCCTCCTAATGATAATAATAATCTTTATTAGTAATAACAGGGGAGGGGGTTGAAGGGATACATGCCCCTGGCACAGATTACCACTTCCAGGTTGGCACCCCAAGGCAGGGCAGTGCCAGGGGCAGGCCCTCTGGGCAGCTGCATGGGAGGGGCTTCCCTTTATGTGTTTGGGGAGGGCTGTTGGGGAGGTTGGGGGGGGTATTGTCCCCAATGCTTGTGAGGGGCGGGTCCTAACGGGCGGAGAGGTGTGGTCCTGGGTGCCGTTAAGTTTCTGTAACTTTTAAAGATGCTGCCCCGATCTGTGTGGAGCTGGCCTGCTGGTTTTATCAGACCCCGCCTGTGATGGCACAAACACCGCTCTCTCTTTTTTTTTCAGGGCAGCACGGTGGTGCAGTGGTTAGCACTGCTGCCTCACGACACTGAGGACCAGGGTTCAATCCTGGCCCGGGTCACTGTCCGTGTAGAGCTCTCTCCGAGTCTGTGTGAGTCTCACCCCCACAAGTTAAAGATGTGCAGGTCAATTGGCCCCACTGAATTGCCCCTTAATTGGAAGAAGAATTATTGGGTACTCTCAATTTAAATAAATAAGAAAAACATGATTTTTTTTTTCTTAGAGATAGACTGGAGTGAAAACTGGTCTGAGGAGCTGGAGGGTTACGCATTTTCGTCAGAGCCTGACACTTTGAAACAACATGGTAAAATCCCGTCCCCTATGTAAAAAAAAAAGACAATGGCTTTGAATTGACCTCAATAAATCCTTCAACATGACTCCTGAAGCAAGTGGCTAGGCAAAACAACTCTGCTGAATTTGAAAGCATTTAAAGATTGTTCCCCCTTTGGAAAGTGAAAGCTCGATACTTCAAACACTTAGACATAGTAAACAACACACACGAGGCATTGGAGCAGGCTGCCTCAACTAAACTTAAGCTAACTAACATAGTCTTTGACATATTTCAGAAGCAACCCTGTAGATAAATGTGTCCGGCAAGGTGACAGAGACTTAAAAGGCTTGACATCTGGGAGGTCCTTCTAACTTTTCAAGAGAAAAATACTCTTTTATATTTGTTCATGGAATGTGGGTGGCGCATTTATTGCCCATCCCTAATTCCAATTGATTCCCTCCGGCTAGTCAATGGGCTTACGTCAGTTGTATTAATTCAGGCTTCTAGAATTACAAAACACAAAGAATATTCAGGTTTGTTTCCCAGCTTTTTCTAGAAATGTTTGAAAGGACCTTCCCATTAGATAATTAACATTAAGATGAACGATTATAGTTCATTGAGACAACACATTGCTGCAATCTGCTAACAGGGGGTTTGGATCTCTCCTACAAGACAAAATAGAAAACAAAAATAGCCCAATCATGCAGGTGAACTTTAAAATACCTGTGCCCAAATCTATCCTAGTAAAGTAGTGGCAGCATATATTTGCCTAAAGTTGAGCAAAATTATGTGGTATGAAAGGAATAATGATTATCTTTATATGAATCATAGAATCCCTACAGTGCAGAAGGAGGCCTTTCCTGCCCATCAAGTCTGTACTGGCCCTTGGAAAGAGCACCCTACACAATGAAGGTGTTACCTTTTCTTCATGTTTGTTTCTCTGACCTGCACTAGCTTCCAGTCCAGCAACACCTCAAACTGCTCTGTGGCCTCATCTCCCCCTATCTCTGTATCCCCCTCCCATCCTACATCCCTCCAAGATCTCTGCCTCCTCCAATTCTGGCCTCTTGCGCAGCCCCCGATTTGCTTTGCCCCATCGTTGGGAGACTGTGCCTTCAGCTGTTAAGGATCCAAACACAGTAATTCCTTCCCCAATCCACACCTCCCTAACCCTCTCTCCTCCTTTGAAATCCTCCTCTAAACTCTCTCGCCCAGCTTTTGGGCACCTGTCCTTTTCTCTTGAGTATAAGCATTGCCAGCAAGGCCAGAATTTATTGTGCATCTCTAAGTGCCCTTGAAAAGGTTTTGGTGAACAACCTTCTTGAACTTCTGCAGTCTTATGAGGTACAGGTACACCACAGGGCTTTTAAATTCTGATGAAAAAGGGTGGCTTACCACACCATTTCAGAGGGACATGAATCAACCACATTGCTGGGACCTGGAGTCACATAATAGAACATAGAACATTACAGCGCAGTACAGGCACTTCGGCCCTCGATGTTGCGCCGACCTATGAAACCACTCTAAAGCCCATCTACACTATTCCCTTATCGTCCATATGTCTATCCAATGACCATTTGAATGCCCTTAGTGTTGGTGAGTCCACTACTGTTGCAGGCAGGGTATTCCACGCCCACTACCACCAGGAAAGCACAACAGCGCCTATACTTCCTCAGTAAACTAAGGAAATTCGGCATGTCCACATTGACTCTTCCCAACTTTTACATATGCACCATAGAAAGCATCCTATCTGGCTGCATCACAGCCTGGTATGGCAATTGCTTGGACCAAGACCGTAAGAAACTACAGAGTCGTGAATAAAGCCATCGTAAACTACAGAGTCGTAAAGGGTCCATCGCGCGAACCCACCTCCCATCCACGCATTATGTCTATATCTCCCGCTGCCTGGGGATAGCGGGCAGCATAATCAAAGACCCCTCCCACCCGGGTTATTCTCTCTTCCAACCTCTTCCGTCGGGCAGAAGATACAAAAATCTGAGAGCACGCACTAACAGGTTTAAAAACAACTTCTTCCCCGCTCTTACCAGATTCCTGAATGACCCTACTATGGCAACACGGTAGCACAGTGATTAGCACTGTGGCTTCACAGCTCCAGGGTCCCAGGTTCGATTCCCCGCTGGTTCACTGTCTGTGCGGAGTCTGCACGTTCTCCCAGTGTCTGCGTGGGTTTCCTCCGGGTGCTCCGGTTTCTTCCCACAGTCCAAAGATGTGCAGTTTAGGTAGATAGGCCATGATAAATTGCCCTTAAGTGTCCAAAAGAGGTTAGCTGGGGTTACTGGGTTACGGGGATAGGGTGGAGGTGTGGGGCTTAAATAGGGTTCTCTCTCCAAGAGCCGGTACAGACTCGATGGGCCGAATGGCCTCCTTCTGCACTGTAAATTCCATGAATCTATGAACTGAACTGATCTTCTTTATTGTGGTAGCACTACACTCTGTGTGAACAAAGAACAAAGAAATGTACAGCACAGGAACAGGCCCTTCGGCCCTCCAAGCCCGTGCCGACCATGCTGCCCGACTAAACTACAATCTTCTACACTTCCGGGGTCCGTATTCCTCTATTCCCATCCTATTCATGTATTTGTCAAGACTCCCCTTAAATGTCACTATCGTCCCTGCTTCCTCCACCTCCTCCGGCAGCGAGTTCCAGACACCCACTACCCTCTGTGTAAAATCTTGCCTCGTACATCTACTCTAAACCTTGCCCCTCTCACCTTAAACCTATGCCCCCTAGTAATTGACCCCTCTACCCCGGGGAAAAGCCTCTGACTATCCACTCTGTCTATGCCCCTCATAATTTTGTAGACCTCTATCAGGTCGCCCCTCAACCTCCTTCGTTCCAGTGAGAACAAACCGAGTTTATTCAACCGCTCCTCATAGCTAATGCCCTCCATACCAGGCAACATTCTGGTAAATCTCTTCTGCACCCTCTCTAAAGCCTCCACATCCTTCTGGCAGTGTGGCGACCAGAATTGAACACTATACTCCAAGTGTGGCCTAACTAAGGTTCTATACAGCTGCAACATGACTTGCCAATTCTTATACTCAATGCCCCGGCCAATGAAGGCAAGCAAACCTCAAAACCTTCACCCGATGTCTATGTCTATGTATTTACATTAAGTACGTATCACATGAATATGTTTTTCATGAATGGGACGATCATCCTGGACTACGCAGACCAATAATTTTCACTGTAACTCAGTAAATATAAATTTAATGTAAAGCACAGGATTGGCACAGCCGGTCCCTTTACAACCTCGCAGCCTAGGAGATGCACAGGATGAGTTTCTGATGAGAACGTGGCGGAGGAAAAGTGGATCAGAGGGTCTCCTTGTAGGTCTGCCCTTGGGCATGGCTGGAACCTCCACCTAGAGGTGCATGGGGACAGAGGATCCACTGGGAGGGAGTTTCTCAGAGTGCCTGCTGCTCTCTCCAAGGTTGTCCGAGTGGCCTTAGCGAGAGATTACAGGGTGTCCAGCAGACACGTTTGAGGTCTGTCCCAATGAATGGGTAAGGTGGGGCTTTATCTAACATATAAAACATCTGGGCAAGACACTTGTAGAGTGTATTTGTTGCATCTGTGGCTTTGGGAGAAAATCATATTTCAAAAGAAGAGAGAGAAAACAAAATCCATCTGCTCAAACGTCAATACATTGGACCTTTGCTCTGTGCTGTTAGAATTGAGGTTTGCTTCATACTTACTTCTTCCACCGTGCATTTCATTTCATAGGAGTTGCCAGGCGGAAAATGGGTCAGGACTCTGGTGCCATCAATCCCCTCCCAAAAGAATGTATGGTGCTGTGAAGGTGGGCAAGAATAGCAGAGAGAAAGGTGAACCAGTGTTACTTCACATGACAAAGAAATCGAGCAGAAGCATTTTCAGGTTCAACATCACTGCTAAAGTAATCAAAGTACAATAAATCTAAAAAAGAAACCAGGAAAACATTGGTGGATGGCAGCAGTTAGGACCCGATATATTTTTTGCACATGTTTCAAATTCCTGTTGCAAAGCAAATCCTCCAGTTGCTTCTCCACTGTAGTTTTGAGAGAAAAATCAAAACTTCCAACAAAAAACAAAAATGCTGGAAACTCTCAGCAGGTCTGGCAGCATCTGTGGAGAGGGAAAAGAGAGTTTAGCATTCGAGTCCGTATGACCCTTCTTCAGAGCTAAAGTGAGGTAGAAATGTGATGGATTACAACAGTGTGTAAGAGCTGGAGCAGGTTAGAAGGTGAGTGACTGATGGGAGCCTGGTGAGATTGCACCATGATCTGTAGGTCACTGAATAGAGGAAACGTTAATGGCAGGAGACGGCACTAGTAGTTGCAATAAAGGTAAGGGTGAAATTCTCCGTAATCGGCGCGATGTCCGCCGACCGGGGCCAAAAACGGCGCAAATCAGTCCGGCATCGCGCCGCCCCAAAGGTGCGGAATCCTCCGCATCTTGAGCGGCCGAGCCCTAACCTTGAGGTGCTAGGCTCGCGCCGGACTGATTTCTGCCACGCCAGGGGCAGGAAAGGCCTTTGATGCCCCGCCAGCTGGCGCAGAAATGACATTGCCGGGCGGCGCATGCACGGGAGCGCCCGCTCACGGCATCCCCGCGCATGCGCAGTGGAGGGGGTCTCTTCCACCTCCGCCATGGTGGAGACCATGACGAAGGCGGAAGGAAAAGAGTGCCCCCACGGCACAGGCCCGCCCGCGGATCGGTGGGCCCCGATCGCGGGCCAGGCCACCGTGGGGGCACCCCCGGGGCCCGATCGCCCGCGCCCCCCCCAGGACCCCGGAGCCCACCCGCGCCGCCGTGTCCCGCCGGTAAGAGAGGTGGTTTAATCCACGCCGGCGGGACAGGCATTCTAGCAGCGGGACTTCGGCCCATCCAGGCCAGAGAATCGC
Source organism: Scyliorhinus torazame (assembly GCF_047496885.1). Taxonomy (NCBI): domain Eukaryota; kingdom Metazoa; phylum Chordata; class Chondrichthyes; order Carcharhiniformes; family Scyliorhinidae; genus Scyliorhinus; species Scyliorhinus torazame. The sequence goes on along the minus strand of NC_092736.1, from coordinate 27,450,779 downwards.
CGGGGGGGGGGGGGGGGGGAGGGGGGGGGGGGGGGAGGGGGGGGGCCGCCAACTGGCGCGGCGCGATTCCCGCCCCCGCCGAATCTCCGGTGCCGGAGAATTCGGCAACCGGCGGGGGCGGGATTCGCGCCAGCCCCCGGCGATTCTCCGACCCGGCGGGGGGGTCGGAAAATCTCGCCCAAGATATCAGACTGTTTTAATGGGAGAATAACAGCCAGTGTTCAGTGAAAGCAAAACTTAAGAACAAGTGCCAGGTGGCCCGGGGGGGGGGGGGTATTTCTTTTTTTTTGCACTGGGACAAAAATTATTTTGGCTATATTAAAAGAGTAAAGATGGAGGAGAAAGGTCACAGTCTAAAATTGTTGAACTCCACATTGAGTCCCGAGGGACTAATCGGAAGAGGAGGTGCTGCTCCTCCGGTTTGCATTGGGCTTCACTGGAGCACTGCAGCAGGCCAGGGACGGACGTGCGGCCATTTACTCTCACCACACACGCTGCCGGACCTGCTGGGTTTCCCCACATTTTCTGCTTTTGTTTCAGATTCCACTTTTATTTGCGTGTTTAATTCAAAACTTCCAAAGTAGGATCTCTTCCAATTAAGCAACTCATTAGGTACAGAGCAGCTGATCCATACAGCTGCTGAAGATCCCATAAATAGTGATATTATATTTAGTCCCTCAAGGCTGCTCCACCATTCAATTAGACTAATCTGCACTACAAATCCATTTTCTTCTTGCCTTTGCCCCATATCCGTTGACACCCTCACCAAAAAAAAAGTCTATCGATCTTAACCGTGAAAGCTCCACGATCCACAGCCTTCTGGGGAAGAGAGTTTCGCATCTCCTTTACCCATTTTGTGAAGACATGCTCCTGAATTGCACCTTTCAATGGCCTGACTCTAACTTTAAGGTTCTGTCACTTTGCTCTGTACTCTCCCATCAGAGGGAAGAGCTTCTTTGTGTCTACTCTGTTGTGTTTATCATAGAATTTACAGTGCAGAAGGAGGCCATTTGGCCCATCGAGTCTGCACCGGCTCTTGGAAAGAGCACCCTACCCAAGGTCAACACCTCCATCCTATCCCCATAACCCAGTAACCCCACCCAACACGAAGGGCAATTTTGGACACTAAGGTCAATTTATCATGGCCAATCCACCTAACCTGCACATCTTTGGACTGTGGGAGGAAACCGGAGCACCCGGAGGAAACCCACGCACACACGGGGAGGATGTGCAGACTCCGCACAGACAGTGACCCAAGCCTGAATCCAACCTGGGACCCTGGAGCTGTGAAGCAATTGTGCTATCCACAATGCTACCGTGCTGCTATGTACTCTGGGATAACACAGGCTGCAACTCGATGCAGCTTTGACCAAAAGATACTCTGGACTTTGAAGTAAGTTCAGTGTGATTTATTGAACCATTAGCACAGTTCTCTATGAGTTCGACTCTCCTGCTAATCCTGCTATAGTAATTCAGTCTAACTAACCAGTCTGCTCTAAGCCACGTGGTGGGTGTGATGCTTCTGATATGCCCCTGTCCTCCTCTCTAAGTGTCGCCTGTCGAAAGATACAGAGCATGTTTGCCCTGTCCTTACAGATGGGTTGTGTAATGCCCTCTTGTGGTAGTGTCCTATTCTATGTGTTCATTAGCTGTATGTCCGCATGTCATGGTGTCTCTGGTACTCCTTCTAGTGTTTACTTAGTCGTAGTGTATTTACATTAACCCCTTGTGTATTTACAGTGATGCATATCACCACATACTCTATCAAATCCCTTTAACATTTTCTTCAGATCGCGCCGCAATCTTCTAAATTTAACAGAATATATACAAGATTTATGCGACCTGTTCTGGTCATTTAAGCCTGTAAGCCCTGCTGTCATCCCCAGTATTTGTTGAACACTATGATCTATTAAATATAACTGGCCTTGGCAGACCCAGGTTAGGGAGGGTGAGTTGGACAGTTTTTGATACTGGTCATTGACAGCCCAGAGCAGATTGCAGATACAGACAAGATCGGGTTTCAGTGTGATGTCTCCCACAGTCAGAAAGGAGCACAGCAGACGCTCATTGTTCAGGCTCACATCCAAGAAATGACTCCCGAGGTGAGGGAGGTGGTGCGTGTCATTCCAACACAGAGGCAATGCCTCCAGAGAGGATGAGGAAAGAGAGAGGAAAGGAAAATAGGAAAGGTGAAGAAATCCCAAGAATCATAGAATTTACAGGGCAGAAGGAGGCCATTCGGCCCATCGAGTCTGCACCGGCCCTTGGAAAGAGCACTCCACCCAAGCCCACGCATCCACCCTCTCCGAGTAGCCCCACCTAACCTTTTGGACACTAAGGGGCAAATTAGCGTGGCCAATCCACCTAACCTGCACATCTTTGGACTGTGGGAGGAAACCGGAGCACCCGGAGGAAGCTCACGCAGACACGGGGAGAGCGTGCAGACGCCGCACAGACAGTGACCCAAGCCAGAATTGAACCTGGGACCCTGGAGCTGTGAAGCAACAGTGCTAACCACTGTGCTACCGTGCCGCCCAAGAACAACAGGTCTTACTTTCAAGATTGAGATGAGGATTTTTCTTCTTCTCTCTTCCGCCTGTAGAATTCACTTCTCCAGAGAGAGCAGTGCAGGCTGGGTCATTGAAATTAGTCAAGGCAGAGTTAGATTTTTAATAGACAGGGGAGTCAAAGGCAGTCAGGATAATGGAGTTGAGACTACAGATCAGTCAGGTTCTTATTGAATGCCGGCTCAAGGGCTGACTGGCTTACTCCCGTCCCAAAATGGTACATTCCTATGTAACTGCACAAAAAAGCTGTCACAATGTAGAACAGGAAAATAATGCTGGCATACTTGACATATAATACTGGTTAATGTGGCACAAATATCCTATGCTAGGCCTATACAAAGTTCAAATTAGAGAATTCATCCTGTACTAGCAGTTAAGAAATTAGGTTAAAGAAGTCTCAATCCAATTCTGGTCCATTTACAGCATAAAAATGTACAAAATATAGGCACAAGGGCGACACAAAGTTAGTCTCACTCAGAAAGCTAGTTTTGAGGACGTCGCTCAGGAGGGCAGCACGGTAGCATAGTGGTTAGCACTGTTGCTTCACAGCTCCAGGGTCCCAGGTTCGATTCCAGCTTGGGTCACTGTCAGTGCGGAGTCTGCACGTTCTCCCCGTGTCTGCGTGGGTTTCCCCCGGGTGCTCCGGTTTCCTCCCACAGTCCAAAGATGTGCCGGTTAGGTGGACTGGCCGTGCTAAATTGCCCTTAGTGTCCAAAAGGGTTAGGTGATCCTGAGGTGAGCTTAGGTGGGCCTTCCGAACTTCTTGTATCATTACTGGGCGGCGAAGGCGGAGAACGTGTGGGGCTGGAGCAGGGAAGTGGACGCTTATGGGTGAGGATGGAGGCAGGCTCTTGTAGGGGATCGGGGTTGTGGGCGCTAGCCACAGCACTGCTTCTGTAACCCCATTAGGGTTACGGGGATCGGGGTGGAGATGTGGGGCTTAAGTGGGGTGCTCTTTCCAAGAGCCGATGCAGACTCGATGGGCCGAATGGCCTCCTTCTGCACTGTACATTCTATGATCCATCCACCCTTGGATGGCAGTCTCTACCACGTTTGAATGAAGATAGCGGGAGAGACGGTGCAGGATCCCCTGGTCTCCGTTTTCGCTGAGCTCTCCGTCAATGTCTTATCATATGCGTTGAGGTGTGTTAACGTCAATTCCATTGTTAAGGGAAACAGGTGACGGGTATTTGAATACTATTTGAAGTGTAAATATCCAGATAAATAGAGGATATCTGGGACACAGGGAGGGTGTGAGGAACGTTAACACTGAACAAAGTCAACAAACACTCATTTTTATACAATAACCCATTTCAGGTATTTGGGGGGAGGGCAGGTGGGCGCGGCTTCGCAAGCTGAACTTTACGTGTCTGGTTGGGAGGGTGAGAGTGGATTTATTGAGGTGGGACAGTCTTCCCCTGTCGCTGGCAAGTCGGGTGCAGGCAGTTAAGATGAACATTTTGCCACGGTTTTGATTCTTACTTCAGTGCTGCCGGTCTTTTTGCCGAAGTTATTTTTTAAGGGGGTGGAGAGGTTGGTTTTGTCGTTTGTTTGGGCAGGAATGGTGGCCAGGATAAGGAAGGCGGCAGTTCAGAGGGGCCTTCCGAACTTCTTGTATCATTACTGGGCGGCGAAGGCGGAGAACGTGTGGGGCTGGAGCAGGGAAGTGGACGCTTATGGGTGAGGATGGAGGCAGGCTCTTGTAGGGGATCGGGGTTGTGGGCGCTAGCCACAGCACTGCTTCCGTTTGCCCCAGGGAAGTATTCAGGAAGTGAAGTCCTGTGGTGGTTGCCACGTTGAAGATTTGGAGGCAATATCGGCATCACTTTAGGTTGGGAGCGGGGTCGAGGCTGATGCCGATCATGGATTTCAGCCGGGGAAGATGGATGCGAGGTTTCGGAGTTAGGAGAGAGGAGTGAAGGAGATGAAGGATTTGTTTTTGGAAGGGCAGTTTGCAAGCTTGCAGGAGTTGAGGGGGAAATTTGGGTTTCCTTGTGGGGAGGGTTTTCAGTATATGCAGATGCAGGATATTGCTAGAAGCGTCTTGCTGACCTTTCCGGTAGTGCCTGCCTCCTCGTTGTTGGAGGAGGTGCTGGTGGTAATGGGGTTGGAGGGTGGATTGTCTTGGCGATTTATGGGAGAATTTTGGAGGAGGTTAAGGTGTCTATGGAGGGGGTTACGGCCAAGTGGGAAGAGGAGTTGGGGACGGCGCTGAAGGAGGGATTGTGGTGTGAGGTGCTGCGGAAGGTCAATGCCTTAACCTCGTGCGCGAGGCTGGGGTTGATACAGCCGAAGGTGGTGCATAAGGCGCATTTGATGAAGTCAAGGATGAGCCGGCTGTTTGAGGGGTAGAGGATATTTGCGAATGGTTTGGGAAGGACACGACTAATCATGTGCACTTGTTCTGGTGTTGCCTGAAGTTGGAGAAATTTTGGGTGTTGTTTTTCAGCACCGTGTCAGTGATCCTGCACGTGTATTTGGAGCCGGGGCCCCTGGGAGTCATATTTGGGGTGTCGGATCTGCCGGAGTCGCAGACGGGAGCGCGGGCAGATGTTTTAGCCTTCATCTTGTTGTTCGCTCACAGGTGGGTCCTGTTGGGGTGGAGGTCAGCTTCTCCACCCTGTGCCTCAGAGTGACTGGGGGAATCTAATGGAATTCTTACATCTTGAGAAGGTGAAATTTGCCTTCAGGGGGACAAATGAGGGGTTTGTTTATTTTGCATTTCATAGAGCTAGTTACAGTCAACTATTAAGGGGCGTGAAGGGGTTGGTGAAGGGTTTATAGTATTCAGGGTGTAATGCTTTTGTTTTGTTTTGTAAAATTTTAAAATGCTAATAATGTGACTAAAAGTACTTGCAAAAAAATCATTATGGAAAGGCTCTGTATAGCAACTGGTTTACATGCTGTTCTCGTCTGGTTAAGCTTTCCATTTCTCCTTGCAACTTCTAATGCCCTTCCATGTCGTCAGCCTCCATAGGCCGTGGCGGTCAGTGACTGTCCATGGCCAAGTCCACCATCTGCAGATCTCTCCTTGTAGCAGAGGCATCAACCTCCAACAGGCTGTGACCATTGGCCAGTGCACCATACAGAAGGTCTTTATATATACAGCTGGCATCCAACCAGTGAACCTGGCCAAGCCAGTTAGTGTATGCTTATGGAATTAGAACACTCCAGGACCTCCGAATTGGTGACCTCGTTCAGCCCAGACACAAACAACAAAGAAATGTACAGCACAGGAACAGGCCCTTCGGCCCTCCAAGCCCGTGCCGACCATGCTGCCCGACTAAACTACAATCTTCTACACTTCCTGGGTCCGTATCCTTCTATTCCCATCCTATTCATATATTTGTCAAGATGCCCCTTAAATGTCCCTATCGTCCCTGCTTCTACTACCTCCTCCGGTAGCGAGTTCCAGGCACCCACTACCCTCTGCGTAAAAAACTTGCCTCGTACATCTACTCTAAACCTTGCCCCTCTCACCTTAAACCTATGCCCCCTAGTAATTGACCCCTCTACCCTGGGGAAAAGCCTCTGACTATCCACTCTGTCTATGCCCCTCATAATTTTGTATACCTCTATCAGGTCTCCCCTCAACCTCCTTCGTTCCAGTGAGAACAAACCGAGTTCATTCAACTGCTCCTCATAGCTAATGCCCTCTATACCAGGCAACATTCTGGTAAATCTCTTCTGCACCCTCTCTAAAGCCTCCACATCCTTCTGGCAGTGTGGCGACCAGAATTGAACACTATACTCCAAGTGTGGCCTAACTAAGGTTCTACACAGCTGCAACATGACTTGCCAATTCTTATACTCAATGCCCCGGCCAATGAAGGCAAGCATGCCGTATGCCTTCTTGACTACCTTCTCCACCTGTGTTGCCCCTTTCAATGACCTGTGGACCTGTACTCCTAGATCTCTTTGACTTTCAATACTCTTGAGGGTTCTACCATTCACTGTATATTCCCTACCTGCATTAGACCTTCCAAAATGCATTACCTCACATTTGTCCGGATTAAACTCCATCTGCCATCTCTCCGCCCAAGTCTCCAGACAATCTAAATCCTGCTGTATCCTCCGACAGTCCTCATCGCTATCCGCAATTCCACCAACCTTTGTGTCGTCTGCAAACTTACTAATCAGACCAGTTACATTTTCCTCCAAATCATTTATATATACTACAAAGAGCAAAGGTCCAGCACTGATCCCTGTGGAACACCACTGGTCACAGCCCTCCAATTAGAAAAGCATCCCTCCATTGCTACTCTCTGCCTTCTATGGCCTAGCCAGTTCTGTATCCACCTTGCCAGCTCACCCCTGATCCCGTGTGACTTCACCTTTTGTACTAGTCTACCATGAGGGACCTTGTCAAAGGCCTTACTGAAGTCCATATAGACAACATCTACTGCCCTACCTGCATCAACCATCTTAGTGACCTCCTCGAAAAACTCTATCAAGTTAGTGAGACACGACCTTCCCTTCACAAAACCGTGCTGCCTCTCACTAATACGTCCATTTGCTTCCAAATGGGAGTAGATCCTGTCTCGAAGAATTCTCTCCAGTAATTTCCCTACCACTGAAGTAAGGCTCACCGGCCTGTAGTTCCCGGGATTATCCTTGCTACCCTTCTTAAACAGAGGAACAACATTGGCTATTCTCCAGTCCTCCGGGACATCCCCTGAAGACAGCGAGGATCCAAAGATTTCTGTCAAGGCCTCAGCAATTTCCTCTCCAGCCTCCTTCAGTATTCTGGGGTAGATCCCATCAGGCCCTGGGGACTTATCTACCTTAATATTTTTTAAGACACCCAACACCTCGTCTTTTTGGATCACAATGTGGTCACGCTGGACAGACTTAGGACGGTCTCCTTTGTGTCCGTGAACACCACCAGTTCAGTTGTGTGTGATGTTCAGATCATCTGGACTAACCTCCTCCACTGTTTCATCGACAGAACTACCCTTTGGGGGCAGCACGGTAGCATTGTGGGTAGCACAATTGCTTCACAGCTCCAGGGTCCCAGGTTCGATTCCGGCTTGGGTCATTGTCTGTGCGGAGTCTGCACATCCTCCCCGTGTGTGTGTGGGTTTCCTCCGGATGCTCCGGTTTCCTCCCACAGTCCAAAGATGTGCAGGTTAGGTGGATTGGCCATGATAAATTGCCCTTAGTATCCAAAATTGCCCTTAGTGTTGGGTGGGGTTACTGGGTTATGGGGATAGGGTGAAGGTGTGGACTTTGGGTAAGGTGCTCTTTCCAAGAGCCGGTGCAGACTCGATGGGCCGAATGGCCTCCTTCTGCACTGTAAATTCTATGATATCTAACTAAAAGCAAACTAACTTTGGTTACCAATACCAGGCTAATTGGTGCTTCTTCAAAATGGTGACACTCACGCACGAGCCTCCGCTAGTGTCCAAACCACAAGGCAGTCGCTTGGTAGGCATGCAACCAGGAATAAATCACATTACTGACTGTACCACCAGCCTTCACGTTACACCTCCACGGAGTTACACTCTCTAAACAGTTTCCAGTTATTTTAACGTGCACTTCGGAAATCTCCAAAGAGCAGCTCGGGCAATCGGCGGTGATTCCCACCAGAACTGAGCCACTTACCGGGAATTCATTCACCAGGTTCCAACTGAGTTTCTGAGTTAGAAAGCGTGTGATACCGCACCCCTGCATAATCTGTGGCAGCTGGGCAGAATATCCAAATGTATCTGGCAACCAGAACTATTTAAAGAGAGAGAAAGTGTTTAATCTGCATCGGGTAACATGCTTTAGCTCCGTAAATAGCTCAGTGTGCAAATGGCCTTGGTATTGAACCTTAGCAAAAAGACAAGAACCACACAACTCCCCTGTCTGTGATACACTGTGATCAGCGAGGAGGATAAACACCAATGGACTGTTTTAGCGAGTCACAGGTTCGATGTGTCTCTCAGGCAGGAAAAATTCTCAGCTGCAACAATGACATAAAATCAGGTGGGAAGAATAACCACATGGGTAAGTGACCAGAGGGCTGTAGGTGCCCCCAGCATGAGGATTCCACCATACACATTGGAGCATTACAGTCCCCCATCCCACAAACACCACGTGGGCCTGACTTGTCGGTGACGGACTTGAGTAGGATTCTCTGGCCTTGTCCGTGGCGGGACCCGTTGCGAACAAGAACGGAAAACTTGGCGCTCCAGCCAAAACTCCATTCACTCTCAGTGGCACCCGAAAACCCCAGCCGGGAACGAGGACGGAAAACTTTGTGTTTAGTGGCAGTTGTGCTTTCTTGGTGGTAGCGTCGACGTGGGTGGACCAGGACAGATTTTTGGAGATGTGCAACCCTAGGAATTTGAAACTGCTAACCATCTCCACCTCGGCCTGGTTGATGCTGACAGGGGTGTGTACAGTACTTTGCTTCCTGAAGCCAATGACTAGTTGGTCATTTAGAGCAGGAAAAACAACTTTGTAGAACATTAGCTTTCAATTTTAGAAACATAGTGAAGAACGTTGCAGAGATAAAGCATTTTTGGAGGTGTGTTTATAGTGGAAATTCCTGAGCCCCCAGTAGTAGGAACTAAGTAACTCACTGAATTCTTCGCTCACTCTAAAATCAAAGGCTGAACAGGAGGCAATTTGGCATGCTACAATCAAATATTAGTTTTAGATATCGAAGTGGCCATAGCACTTCACCGATTGTTAGACAATCTATCCCAATGTGTCTGGCAATTGCTGAGCTGGATTGCCCAAAGCAAGGCTTAAAGTTACTTAATAAAGAGACGGGCGGCACAATGGTGGTTGACATCTGCCTCACGGCGCCGAGGACCCGGGTTCGACCACGGCCCCGGGCCCGATCCCGGCCATGGATCACTGTCCGTGTGGAGTTTATAGTGGAGTTTCCCAGTGTCTGCGTGGGTCTCACCCCCACGACCCAAAAAGATGTGCAGGGTAGGTGGATTTGCCACGCTAAATTGCCCCTTAATTGGGAAAAAAGAATTGGATTTTCTAAAATATTTTTTAAATAAATAAAGAGTCTTAGGTGATACGGCATTTGGCGCCAACTCAAAGGCAGTCAGAAAAATATTTCGAGGGTTTTTAGAAAAGCACAGTGGGAAAAGGTTCTGGAAGGGTAACCCAAACGGTTGAAATGAAATGAAATGAAAATCGCTTATTGTCACAAGTAGGCTTCAAATGAAGTTACTGTGAAAAGCCCCTAGTCGCCACATTCAGGCGCCTGTTCGGGGAAGCTGGGACGGGAATTGAACCGTGCTGCTGGCCTGCCTTGGTCTGCTTTAAAAGCCAGCGATTTAGCCCAGTGTGCTAAACCAGCCCCAGGTTTATATAAACATGTGGAATAGTGCAATGGAATCTAACAGTTAGCCCAGTGAAAGAGATTGACAGAACTGTAAATAGCATCAGGTAACAGCATAAATACATGCGGGATTTAAACAACATTGTTCAACAATATGAAGGACAGTAAGAAGTCTTTCAACACCAGGTTAAAGTCCAACAGGTTTTTTTGGAATCACTAGCTTTCGGAGAGCAGCTCCTTCCTCAGGTGAGTCACCTGATGAAGGAGCTACGCTCCGAAAGCTAGCGATTCCAAACAAACCTGCTGGACTTTAACCTGGTTTTGTAAGATTTCTTACCGTGCCCACCCCAGTCCAATGCCGGCATCTCCACAATATGAAGGAAGCTCATGGAAATTTTAAGGGAAGATCAATGAAGTTGGCAAGCATTACAGAGCAGTCACTGAGGAATGAATCGGAAAAGCAGAGAATGACAGAACTGTGTTAGTTGATATAGAATTATAGAATTTACAGTGCAGAAGGAGGCCATTTGGCCCATCGAGTCTGCAGCGGCTCCTGGAAAGAGCACCCGACCCAAGGTCCACACCTCCACCCGATCCCCATAACCCAGTAACCCCACCCAACATTAAGGGCAATTTTGGACACTAAGGGCAATTTAGCATGGCCAATCCACCTAACCTGCACATCTTTGGACTGCTGGAGGAAACCGGAGCACCCGGAGGAAATCCACGCAGACACGGGGAGAACGTGCAGACTCCGCACAGACAGTGACCCAAGCCGGGAATCGAACCTGGGACCCTGGAGCTATGAAGCAATTGTGCTAACCATAATGCTACCGTGCTGCCCTGTGAAGCACGTAAACACAAGACATGGTAAGAATTTGGAGTTTGTTGTCCAGTTGGCTTGTTCCCACATAAAATCACTTCCAACTCTCAATTAAATCAGTCTTCTCCCATGCACCATACAATTATGTTTTTTTTTAAAAATGGGATTAAAGTAGAATTTGACTCTTCTTTAAAATGAATTTAGAGTATCCAATTCTTTTTTTTCCCAATTAAGGGAAAGTTTAGCGTGGCCAATCCACCTACCCTGCACATCTTTGGGTAGTGGGGGTGAGACCCACGCAGACACAGTGGTTAGCACTGTTGCTTCACAGTTCCAGGGTCCCAGGTTCAATTCCCGGCTTGGGTCACTGTCTGTGTGGAGTTTGCTTCTTCTCCCCGTGTCTGCGTGGGTTTCCTCCGGGTGCTCCGGTTTCCTCCCACAGTCCAAAGATGTGCAGGTTAGGTGGATTGGCCGTGCTAAATTGTCCTCAGGTTAGGTGGGGTTACTGGTTTACGGGGATAGGGTGGAGGGGAGGGCTTAAGTGGGTGCTCTTTCCAAGAGCCGCTGCAGACCCGATGGGCCAAATGGCCTCCTTCTGCACTGTACATTTTGTGATCCCACGGGAAAAATATGAAAATTCCACACGGACAGTGACCCAGAGCCGGGACCGAACCTGGGTCCTTGGTGCAGTAAGGCAGCAGTGCTAACCACTGCCCCACCGCGCCGCCCAGAATTTGACTGTGCCCGAAGATCAATTTTGTCGTCAGGAAGATTTGAAATGGCTATGTGGTGCCTCAAAGTATTGCAATGTCACCGTGTGCCAGATTTGAGTGTCCAGGACATCACGGTGGCGTCGTGCGCTTAATTGGAAAAAGAATTTACTCTAAATTTATAAAAATTTAAAAAAAGATTTGAGTGTCCAGAGTGCTTTCAGAAATGGCGCAAGAGGAAACTACACCCATTCGGGCAAGGGGCTGCTGTAAAAATAAGTTACCATTTGCACCAAAAGTATGAAGAGATGTACATTGATTCGGTTGGAGGCATTGAGGGATTCCTGCAGTGCCTCTCAAAATGGCTATTTTTATCCCTCACTGAAACAAATCTTTGCACAGCGTAACTGTACACATGTTCAACTAGACGACATCGAAATTCCCTTTTGATGATTCATATTTACACGGTAACTTTTCGGAAATTACTTTCCACCGGAAGTCTCCGTTGCCATGACAACTACCCACCTCACAGCAATACTTCCCAAACTCCTGTTGGAAGAATCGTTGACCCTGGAGGAACTGTCGCACCATGGATTCACCAGAAGGGAGATTTCCATCCTGCAAAAACCTGTACGTTAGTGCGCCCTGCTGGCCAACTTTGCGACTGCTTCATAATCAAAATAAAACAGAAGCGCAACCAGTCGTTGCAACATAAATTCTTGAATGTACATTAATGATAACTTTGGTTGACAAATACAAGTGTTCATTTTCTTGCTGGTTGTAAAACTTTGGAGAGTAATGCAGTACTGAAGATCAAACATGCTGTGTCCCATTTCATAGAATCATAGAATTTACTGTGCAGAAGGAGGCCATTCGGCCCTTTGAGTCTGCACAGGCCCTTGGAAAGAGCACCCCACCCAAGCCCACGCCTCCACCCTATCCCCGTAACACAACCAAGGGGCAATTCAGAATGTCCAATTCACCTAACAAGCACGTCTTTCGGGACTTGTGGGAGGAAACTGGAGCACCCGGAGGAAACTCACGCAGACACGGGGAGAAAGTGCAAACTCTGCACAGTCACCCGAGGCCGGAATTGAACCCGGGTCCCTGGAGCTGTGAGGCAGCAGTGCTAACCGCTGAGCCAGCGTGCCGTCTGTTTGTACCTAATCCATTCTTCTGATTCTCAATCCTTTTTTGTTATCAAAGCTGCCTACCTCCCGGCTCCACTCACTTGCTGCTGAATTCAGGTTGACTCTTCCAATGCTCCCCTGAACAGCCTTCCAACTTTCTTAAATTTAACTTATCCAACATCTGCTGTCTGCATCCTAACTTGCACCAATCACCCACTCTGCCCACTGCTGGTCTACACCAGCTCCTGATCCACCAGCGTCTCAATATTAAAACTCTCATCATAGAACATACAGTGCAGAAGGAGGCCATTCGGCCCATCGAGTCTGCACCAACCCACTTAAGCCCTCACTTCCACCCTATCCCGGTAACCCAATAAACCCTCCTAACCCTAAAGGCAATTTATCATGGCCAATCCACCTAACCTGCACGTCTTTGGACTGTGGAGGAAACCGGAGCACCCGGAGGAAACCCACGCAGACACGGGGAGGATGTGCAGACTCCACACAGACAGTGACCCAGCGGGGAATCGAACCTGGGACCCTGGCGCTGTGAAACCACAGTGCTATCCACTTGTGCTACGTGCTGCCCATCCTCGTGTTTAAATCTTTCCGTGTCTTTGCTTCTTCCTATTCCCATCACCTCATCCAGCCCCACAAACAGCTGGGTCACTGTCTGCCCAGAGTCTGCACGTTCTCCCAGTGTCTGCATGGGTTTCCTCCGGGTGCTCCGGTTTGCAATTGCTTCAGCCTTGTCTTTTGTAACAGCAAGTTGTGCTCCAATATCATTGAGGGTAAGGACAATCATGCACTCACGGCGCCGGGTTCAACCCCAGCCCCGGGTCACTGTCCGTGTGGACTTTGCACATTCTCCCCGTGTCTGCGTGGGTTTCATCCCCGCAAACCAAAGATGTGCAGGTTAGGTGGATTGGCCACGCTAAATTGACTCTTAATTGGAAATAAAGAATTGGGTATTCTGAATTTTTAAAAAAGGTAGCAGTGGTGTGTAGCCAATGGAAAGAAGTGTATTGGAATTGTTATGTGTCTTGTGGCTAATGAAAGAGTGAAAGAGTTTATGTAGCTTGTCACCTTTTGACGAAAAGCACGAGCAGTAATGTAATGTGGACAGGAAGGGACATGCAGTGCTTTCTAATCATGGCTTTGATACCTTACCATTTCCACCCAGGTGCCTCCCACTGTAATGAACTGCCCCTTCGCAGCATACTCCTGGATTTGAGTGTACAAGACCGGGTACAAACACTTTACCCACTGCAGTTGTTGTGCCTGTTTGAAAGTGAAAGGAAATTATATCAGCTCTTGTTCGTTCTGTATGGTATCTCTTTAAGCACTCAACCCCAAAAAGAAATCAAAAAACTAATTAACGTGCATGTTTCACACTCTCTGAAGCCCCAGTGTGCTCCAAACAACAGCATGCATTTATATAGCACCATTAATATAATAAAACATCCAAAGACAATTCACTGACACAACAAAAATTGACACCAAGCCAAAGGGGAGATGTTAGGAGAAGAGATTGATAGTTTGGAAAAGAGGTAAGTTTCAAAGTGACGAAGATGAGAAAGAGGAAGAGGTTTATGGAGAGAATTCCAGAGATTAGAATCCTAGAATCTCTGCAGAAGGAGGCCATTCGGCCAATCGAGTCTGCACTGACCCTGGGAAAGAGCACCCTACCGAGGCCCAAGCCCTGACCCCAACCCCGTAACCCTACCTAACCTTTTGAACAATTTAAGGGGCAATTTAGCATGGCAAATCCACCTATTCTGCACATCTTTGGACTGTGGGAGGAAACCTGAACTCCCGGAGGAAACCCGAGCACCCGGAGGAAACCCATTCAGTCACGGGGAGAACGTGCAAACTCCACACGGTCAATTGAGACCAGAATTGAACTCGTGCCCCTGGCGCTGTGAGGCAGCAGTGCTAACCACTCTGCCACCGTGCCGCCCAAGTCTCCAGTGCTACCACTGGGATGTTGTCAGGGCCCCAAGCCTTTCCTGTATCCAGTATCTTCAGCAGTTTCTTAACACCACGTGGAGCAAATCAAATTGGCCAAATATTGGCATGTGTGATGCTAGGGGCCTCTGGAGGAGGTTGAGACTGAACTGCACGAACTGAAGATGGTTCAGTCTGGTCTTTTACTCTGATGCACTAGATTCTCCTATCATTTAGGATCGAGATATTTCTGGAGCATCCTCTTCCTGTTAGTTGTTCAATTGTCCACTGCATTCAGGGCTGGATGTGGCTTCAACTTGGCATGCAAGTATTCTTGTATTGTGGCTTCACCAAGTTGGCACCTCATTTTTCAGTATGTCGCACCTGGCATGCTCCCCTGCACACCTCATTGAACCAGAATTGAAACCCCAGCTGTATGCAAATTTCCCAGTGAGGGAGGGGCAGCACGGTGGCGCAGTGGGTTAGCACTGCTGCCTCACGGCGCCACGGTCCCAGGTTCGATCCCAACCCTGGGTCACTGTCTGTGTGGAGTTTGCACATTCTCCCCGTGTTTGCGTGGGTCTCACCCCCACAACCCAAAGATGTGCAGGGTAGGTGGATTGGCCACGCTAAATTGCCCCTTAATTGGAAAAAATGAATTGGGTACTCTAAATTTTTTTTTTTTAAATTCCCAGAAAGGGACATTATAAGGATCCTCCCGGTTTATCATCTTATTTCCTCCTTTCTTTTATTTTGCCATCCATATTTTGATCCATGGATGATTAATGAACACGTCTCTTTATCGGAATAAGCCTGTATCTTTAATTCAGGCAGAATAATCCAGAAGTTACAAGAAAGATCATGGTCCAGGTGACCGAGGATATGGGCATCAATGGAGGGATAAAGGATTGGTGGGTGGTGTTGTTAAACACAAAGAGGTTATAAAGATGCGTGGAGCGAGGCCATCGAGGGATTTAGGCAGATTAGAAATGTCAGAATTGAAGGTATGTTGGACCTTGAAGGAAGCAATGTGCCTCGGTGGGCACAGGGGTGAGAGGGGAGTGAGGTGTGATGAGGGTTAGGAGTTCCCTCTGCCAGGATCTGCGACTAAACATCCAAACTTACTCTTATAAGTAACGGCAAATTCTTGGGAGTTATGAAGACGAAGCAGAAAGTCTGGAAGCTTCCTGGGCCATATAGCACAGTGACATGAGTAAAGGAGCAAGCAAAGTTAAAATGTCACGAGAGACATTTCTTCTTTGCCGTTAATGAGGATCATATGGAAAATTAGCCGATAAAGATTGGTACGTTTATAAAGCCGGGAGTGCACCAGAAGCCGATAGATAAATCAATAACGCTCAAAATAAAACTGAAAACTTTAATCACATGCAGTTTCCTCAGGGGGTGGTGTCACTGCAGGAGGCTGGGCTGGGTTGGGTGAACTGAATGTTAACGTTAGGTTGAGTTGTAGGTTCAATTCTGTGACTGAATGAGTGTCCTCCTGTGCCATGACTGAGATAACAGTAGCAATCCCTCCGAGCAGCAATTCCGGCATCCTTAAGCTGTAACTGCAAGAAGCCACGGTTCCAGTTATTAGGCGTGCAAAATCAATGGTGTGCAGAATAATGCTGCAGGAATAGGAGAGTACAGGATGAATGAAGAGGCTTCCCTTTTAGTTCTGGGTTTATGGAGCAGCCGCACAGTCATGATGAATGTCACAGCGGGCATTTCTAGATCAAGAGGTGTGTGACTGAATGATGTATGGAGCTAGCTGTCAATGGGTTTTTGCAGCTGTTTCTCCTCCTCGGTCCCCAAATAGGCCAAGGGCAGCTGTCACAGTGCTGAACATGGCCCCTATCACCTAATTTAAAAGGATAAACAACATTCTGTGACAAGTACGGAGGTGGTAAAAACAGAAAAGTGCTGGACAAACTCAGCGGTCTGGCAGCATAAGTGGAGAGTGTAAGATACCCTTCCTGTTGATTTCCTTGTTATGGGCCAGGGTTTAGAGAATCCCAAAGTGTATCATGGAGTTCACCTGACCCACAACTTTTAATAGATTGTGGTATGGGGAGCACACGGCCCACTCTACAGGTGTGGGGAGTACACGGCCCACTCCACAGGTGGTACAGCAGAAATAGAAAAGTATTTTTTAAAGCAAAACAATGTTTATTCTATGAACTCAAGTTAACCTTTTTAAACAGACAGTGAACATCTTAGCAACCATCAATTCAAATACAACCCCCAAAGAAGACAACACTAAGTAATGCTTAAACTGTCCTTTTAACATCCAGAAGACTTAAAAACAAAACCTTTAACAGAAGCACATCAGGTTAAAGTCACTACTGAGAACATTTATAATTCTGAATTCACCAAATGATCAAGAGATAGTCTTTTGATGGCAGAGAGAACAGCAGTGCA
The DNA here is from genome assembly GCF_047496885.1 of Scyliorhinus torazame. Classification (NCBI taxonomy): domain Eukaryota; kingdom Metazoa; phylum Chordata; class Chondrichthyes; order Carcharhiniformes; family Scyliorhinidae; genus Scyliorhinus; species Scyliorhinus torazame. The sequence goes on along the minus strand of NC_092736.1, from coordinate 27,433,890 downwards.
CCTGCTTGGTCTGGCGTCAGCTCCAACACTGAAAACGAAACTAAAACACACCCTGCAGCAAACAGCCTAAAACAAAAATAAAAAGCTGACAGACAGCCCAGCTCCACCCACACTCTGACATCACTGATTTTAAATAACCCATTTCTTAAAGGTACTCTCACATGACACTTATTTCCCATTTCTTTTACTTTGTCATCATCAATTTAATCCATGGATATTTAATAGACATAGGCCTTTAAGTCGAGCAGAGGAAGTAAGGAACTCAAAAGTTGCCAAATGGTACACTGTGCTTTGGAAGTGTTGCTTCTCAACAGAAAATCTCAGACCTTTCGGCACCCGAAGGAAGTCTGAACCTGCAGAGAAATCTTTGAAACCTGGATGAAGCTACAGTGAAAACCATTACAGACTGAAAACAAATATCCTCCAACTGAAATCAAGATTAAGAAAGGTGTACTGGAAGGCGCCATCTAAAACAAAGACTCGTATCCTTTTACTTTCATTATCTTACCTCCTTCTTTCCCGTGTCTTGTGTGTGTATATATAGAGGGTGTATAGAGGGTGGGGCGAGCTAAAGGGGGGGTAGGGTCGGAATTGGATTATAATTAACCAGTTGTATTTGCTGCATCTTTAAATATAGTTAGTTATTAATAAAAATTAATTGTGTTTAAATTTACAAACCTGAGAGAAGGGTGCTGCCCCCGACGATGTCACAGGCCACGATTTTGCTGATCCTGAAGCGGGACAAGGACCCGGAGCTGTGTGGGTCCTACAGGCCGATATCCTTGTTGACTGCGGCTGCCAAACTGCTGGCCAAAACTTTGTCCTCCAGGATTGAGGATTGTGTTCCGGACATTATTGGAGAGGACCAGACGGGGTTTGTTAAGGGTAGGAAGTTGGTGGCCAATATAAGGTTATTAAACGTGATCATGATGCACCCGGAAGGTAGGGAGGTGGAGGTAGTGGTCGCAATGGACGCAGAGTAGGCTTTTGATCGGGTAGAATGGGAATAGCTGTGGGAGGTACTGGGACGGTTCGGATTTGGGCAGGGCTTTGTTGACTGGGTCATGTTGTTGTATAGAGGGTCCTGTGGCAAGCGTATGGACGAATAGGACAACATTGGACTGCTTTATTCTGCACCGGGGGGCGAGACAGGGATGCCCCCTCTCCCCACTGTTGTTCGTGCTAGCTAAATAGCTGCTGGCAATTGCTCTGAGAGCTTCAAGGGACTGGTCCAGGGCGGTTGGGGGGGGGGGGGGAGAATTGAGAGGATGGGGGATATGTTTATAGAGGTGAGTTTTCCGGGTATGAGGGCGCTGGAGGAGAAGTTTGTGTTGGCGAGGGGAAACAAATTCAGGTACCTGCAGGTGCGGGACTTCCTACGTAGACAGGTGTCAACCGTCCTGCTCCTACCACCAAGGGGGATTCAGGACAGGGTAGTTTCCTGAGGGTGGGTGGGAGAGGGGAGCAAAGATGTGCAGGTTAGGTGGATTGGCCATGGTAAATTGCCCTTAGTGTCCAAAAATTGCCCTTAGTGTTGGGTGGGGTTACTGGGTTATGGGGATAGGGTGGAGGTGTTGACCTTGGGTAGGGTGCTCTTTCCAAGAGCTGGTGCAGACTCGATGGGCCGAATGGCCTCCTTCTGCACTGTAAATTCTATGATAATCTATAAGGAGACTCTGAAGTCAAACAAGGCAGCTATCAAGGGGAAGGAATTAAATTGGAGATGATGACTCAATTAGTGTCATTTTCTTTCATTACAGTTAATTACATTAGCAAAGGTCATGAGAAGAGAAGCCCACTCTCCCATCCAGCAGTATAGGACTAAATGTGGCATAAAAAATCATCTTCTGGATGAAAACGCCAACAGAGGAATAGATCTTTTTTTAAAACATACATTTAGTGTACCCAATCCATTTTTTCTAATTAAGGGGCAATTTAGCGTGGCCAATCCACCTACCCTGCACATCTTCGGGTTGTGGGGGTGAAACCCACGCAAACACGGGGCGAATGTGCAAACTCCACATGATCCAGTGACCCAGAGCCGGGATCGAACCTGGGACCTCAGCGCCGCATGGAATAGATATTTTGGTGGCCAGATCTAATGCCTATTTTAATGAGCCCTTGTAAATTTGAATATTCAACTTTGAATCACAGCTCCAAATGTTTCTACCCTCGTGAAGCAGCCAGATAGGAGAATTCTGCAAACGTGGTTAATTTTGTGGCATTCACATGGGTTCTGTTGAATCGGCTGAACAGGAAGAGCATTGCTACAGCCACATCAACATGTGCAGCATTCAGACTATAGGGGCCGAGCCCTGATGTATTGGACTGGGAGACAGCTTGCATAGGTTTTAAATTGACCAGACGCTCACCAAGATTTTTTTGGTAAAAGCTATCCCTCCCTATTTCTTGTAACATACCTGGTCAAAAAGGTACAGCTGACTTCAGGGGCTGGTTTAGCACAGTGGGCTAAACAGCTGGCTTGTAATGCAGAACAATGCCAGCAGCACGGGTTCAATTACCGTACCGACCTCCCCGAACAGGCGCCGGAATGTGGCGACTAGGGGCTTTTCACCGCAACTTCATTGAAGCCTACTTGTGACAATAAGCGATTATTATTATTCATAGAATTTACAGTATAGGACAACGCCATTCGGCCCATCGAGTCTGCACCGGCCCTTGGAAAGAGCACCCCACCCAAGCCCACACACCCACCCCATCACCATAACACACAACCTAACCTTTAAGGGCAATTTAGCATAGCCAATACACCAAACCCTGCACATCTTTGGACTGTGGGAGGAAACCGGAGCACCCGGAGGAAACCCACGCAGACACGGGGAGAATGTGCAGACTCCGCACAGACAGTGACCCAAGCCGGGAATCGAACCTGGGACCCTGGAACTGTGAAGCAACTGTGCTAACCACTGTGCTGCCCATGACTTGTTCTCTCTCCCTGTGATGTTGCAAATTCAGCTGTTTAAAGGTATATCAGACTGGCTTAGAACAGTGTTGATCAATGGGATTTCAATGTTCACCACACCGGTCGCAACCAGGTTGCCATTTTAGCCACATTACGCAAAATAGAAACAAAATTAATACAACAAAATGTGCGATCTTTTGAAAACAAGCTTGAGGTTTAAAACCATCAGCCATCAAGACTGGTACACTCACTGCCGAAACCAGGGGAGCAGCTTCAACTGCAATCCAACTGCTCCACAGAGCAGGTGGTGACAACTTGTTAACTGAAACGCCCTGCTTCGAACAGAGTGCTCCGGTTTAGTGTGTGTGTGTGCGTGTGCGTGTGCGTGTGCGTGTGTGTGTGTGTGTGGGGGGGGGGGGGGGGGGGGGGGTCACAGAAGGAATAGTTTCTCGCTATAAGACCATAAGATATAGGAGCAGAACTAGGCCACTCAGCCCATCGAGTCTGCTCTGTCTTTCAATCACGGCTGATATGGTTCTCATCCCCATTCTCCTGCCTTCCTCCCATAACCCCTGATCCCCTTATTGATCAAGAACCTATCTATCTCTGTCTTAAAGACACTCAATGATTTGGCCTCCACAGCCTTCTGCGGCAAAGAGTTCCACAGATTCACCACCCTCTGGCTGAAGAAATTCCTCCCCATTTCTGCTTTAAAGGATTGTCCCTTCAGTCTGAGGCTGTGCCCTCGGGTTCTAGTTTATCCTAGTGGAAACATCCTCTCCACATCCATTCTATCTAGGTCTCTTAGTGTTCTGTAAGTTTCAGTGAGGCCCCCCCCCCTCATTCTTCTAAACTCCAATGAGTACAGACCCAGAGTCCTCAACCGCTTCTCATATGACAAGTCCTTCATTCCGGGGATCATTCTTGAGAATCTCTTCTGGAACCCCTCCAAGGCCAGCCCATCTTTCCTTAGATACGGGGCCCAAAACTGCTCACAATATTCCAAATAGGATCTGACAACGCCTTATACAGCCTGAAACATCATCCCTGTTCTTGTATTCTAGCCCGCTCGACATGAATGCTAACATTGCAATTGACTTCCTAACTGCCAACTGAACCTGCATGTTAACCTTAAGAGAATCCGGAACTAGAACTCCCAAGTCTCTTTTGTACTTCTGATTCCCAAAGCCTTTTCCCATTTAGAAAATAGTCTATGCCTCTATTCTTCCTACCAAAGTGAATACCCTCACATTTTTCCAGATTGTATGCCATCTGCCATTTCTTTGCCCACTCTCCTAGCCTGTCCAGGTCCGTCTGCAGCCTCTTTGCTTCCTCAACACAACCTGTCCCTCTACATGTATTTGTATCATCTGCAAACTTAGCAAGAATGCCCTCAGTTCCTTCTTTCAGATCATTAATGTATGTCATGAATAGCTGTGGTCCCAACACTGGCCCCTGTGGAACACCACTAGTCACCTGCTGCCATCCTGAAAAGGACCCCTTTATCCCCACTCTCTGCGTTCTGCCAGTCAGCCAATCCTCTATCTATGCCAGTACCTTGTCCCTAACACCATGAGTCATCATATTTAGCAGCCTCCTGTACGGCACCTTATGAAAGGCCTTCTGGAATCCAAACAGATCACGTCTACTGGTTCTCCTTTGTCTAACTTCCTTGTTACCTCCTCAAAGAATTCTGACAGATTTGTCAGTCATGGCCTCCCATTGACGAAGCCGTGCTGACTCAGACCTCTTTTATCATGCAATTCCAAGTACACCGCAATTTCATCTTTAATAATAGACTCTAAAACCTTACCAACAACCGAAGTCAGGCTATAATTTCCTGTCTTCTGCCTTCCTCCCTTCTTAAACAGGGGTGTTACATTAGCCACTTTCCAGTCCTCTGGGACCCTTCCTGCCTCCAGTGATTCCTGAAAGATCATCACCAATGCCTCCACAATCTACTCAGCTATCTCTTTCAGAACCCTGGGGTGTAGTCCATCTGGTCCAGGTGATTTATCCACCTTCAGACCTTTCAGTTTCCCCAGCATCTTCTCCTTAGTGATGGCCACTATACACACCTCTTCCCCCCCCCCCCGACTCTCTTGAAGCGATCTACCCTACCGATTCCCTTAATCATCTTAAACAGCTCCATAAGCTTATGCTGTACCTCCACCAAAATGAACTAATAAATGGATGAAAGAATCACACATATTTGAACATAAGTCTGGGGCCATGGTGGGATTTGATTGGAGTTGTTGCTTTGTTCTGTTTAAAAAAGAAAGTGAAGCATTCGACATATTCCATATTTGAACTTCCTACTTGCTGATTACAGAATGGTCATGGGGGATAGCAGGAAGAACTGAGCTCTTGATTATTGCTGTATGAAGGAAAAGAAAACAGCAAAATTTAAACAACGTCAGCTCACATCTCACCTGCGAGCAAGTGAAGATGAAGTTTGGGTTTTTCTTCATGAGGTGCACTGCAGACACCCAGCTCCGAGCACACTTTCGAATACTCTCCTCATATGGCCACAGCCAGGCTGTTTAACAAAAAAACAGAAACGATTAATACATTAGTGTAATCATAGCGAGTGCCCAGGTGGAGGATGTTAATGATGTGGAGATGCCGGCGTTGGACTGGGGTGAGCACAGTAAGAAGTCTTACAACACCAGGTTAAAGTCCCAACAGGTTTGTTTGGAATCACGAGCTTTCGGAGGGTAGCTCCTTCATCAGGTGAATGAAGATATTCGGGCACCTGCACCTACTCCTCCATTCAACTAGATCATGACTGATCGGTAATTTATTTACACAACCTACCCGCCTTGATTCCCTGTCCCCTGATGGAAGAAAATGCTATCCTTCTCAGTGTTGAAACTTGATCTCCAGTCCAAAAGCTTTTTGGGAGAGAGTTCCAGATTTCCCTTGTGTGAAGAAGCGCTTCCTGTCATCATCCCTGATCGATGTAATTCTAATTTTAAGATTACACCCTCAACTCCCCCGGCAGGGGAAATAGTTTCTCGCTAACTACTTGATTACCTCAATTAAAACGCCCCGGCATCCTCAACAGTCAAGGGAACACAAGCAACACATCCAGTCAAATTGGACAAGTAGTAAAGGATACTGAGCTTCCATCAATTTTATTATTTAGTGGCTTAAAAAGGCCACACCAACACAGACCGGGAAGGCCAAACAGCTTCCTCCTGTGCTGTAAGATTCAGTGGTTCGGTTTAAGCGTGCAGCCAATTCACATTTCCCCCAACTTATAATTCCGTGGACGTCAATGGAAATTTTAAAAAATCTCGAGGGATGAAAGGCAGGTCGCTGACTTGCAACCTATTTTTATTATCTACTCCTGTAACACTTTGAAGAATGGCTGTGCAGATTCTGTTCAGCAAAATGTCTATATTCCAGGAGGTGATAGCACTCCCTCCGCCACCGATGCACAGTGACAGGAGTGTGTACCGTATCCATTGATGCTATAACAATGCCATCTTTAAAAGATGGCTCGCCGTTGATCACGAGAATCATACAGCGATGAAGACAACCATTCGGCCCCATGACTGCCAGCGCCCGTTCTTTAAAAGAGCTTTTTAATGAATCCCACTCCAGTCCCCATAGTCTCAAAATATTTTCCCACCCAGACACGGGGAGAATGTGCAAACTCCGCACAGACAGTGAGCCGGGGCCAGGATCTAACCCGGGTCCTCGGCGCCGTGAGGAAGCAGTGCTAACCACTGTGCCCCCGTGCTGCCCCTGGAATACAATTTATACTGTCACGTCCATAGCCACATCCAGCTAGGAAGCAGAATTTTCCCAAGGCTCAGAAGTCTAGGTTCCAAGCGGCTGTTGGAATCCTCATGCTGAACCGCCGAAAAGCTGCCTAAACCGGAGGATACCTCGTGGGTGGTAACTATTTGCTGGAATTACCTCATAGAGCAATACCATATGGCAGAGGTTTTTAAAGTGTGGGTCGGAAGGGTCGCAGAGCGATTGGTTGCGCCGTTCACGTGGTGGGCCTGATCGCAAGAGAAGTGCCCAACAGCCGCCAACGGCTTTTACATCGAGAATGGCAGCTGCTGCGGCCTTTCAAATGGAAATAAATGAAGCTGTGTGCAGTCATCCGGCCAGAAGCGCCAACAGAGAGCAGGTCATGTGCCCTGCATACATACACACACACACTTGACATCAAGGCTGGTTTAGCTCCTTGGGCTAGACAGCTGGTTTGTAATGCAGAACAAGGTCAGCAGCACGGGTTCAATTCCCGTACCAGCTTACCCGAACAGGCTCCGGAATGTGGCGACTAGTGGCTTTTCACAGTAACTTCATACTTGTGACAATAAAAGTTTATTATTAAGCACCGGTACGTGCTTTTGGCGCCAAATCACAGAGTAGTGCTGCTTCTATTTTCAAGCTGCTGGCAATCAAGGCAAGTGAATTGTGAAGTTGAATGGTTTTCTTAAAAATAAGATATGGTAGGCAGCACAGTGGCACAGTGGTTAGCACTGCAGTCTCACGGCGCCGAGGTCCCAGGTTCGATCCCGGCTCTGGGTCACTGTCCGTGTGGAATTTGCACATTCTCCCTGTGTTTGCGTGGGTTTCGCCCCCACAACCCAAAGATGTGCAGGGTAGGTGGATTGGCCACGCTAAATTGCCCCTTAATTGGAAAAATTGGGTACTCTAAATTTAAAAAAAAAATTTTAAATAAGATATGGCCAGAGACTCAAATAGGCAGTTTACCTATTGGACGCGATCTCACAACAGAATCTGCTGGAGAGAACTGCTCAGGAGAGTCCAGGGCAGGTCAGAGCAGTGCTTGTGTTATTTCAAATGGAATTAAATGAGGCTGTGTGCAGACATCCGGCCAGAAGTGCCAGCAGAGAGCAGGTCATGTGCCCTGCGCACACGATCTCACACAGCAGGGCAGGTCAGAGCAGTGCTTGTGTTATCTCTGTACAGAGCTCCAGGGCCTTAGTTAACAGTCTACAAAGAAGAAATTTAGCTCGGAAACAAAGCAGCATAAAGATGATGTCTTGAGGTATGGTTTTGTCAATTGTGCCAATGCAAATAAGGATGCAAAGCTTATATACAGGGGACTACTGGCAAATCAGAAAAGTTTCAGAATTTGAAAGAGAAGTGGTGGGTGAAAAATTCCTTTTGAGGTTGAGATCGCAGAGACAGTTATTAACTTAGAGCAGACTCCAAATTAAAAAACTACGCTGTTGTACCTGACCTGTGATAGTACATTAAAAACATGCCAAAAGCCCACGAGGCTGTCAGCATTCTGGTGTAGCATCTCCCAGGAGTGTCCAGTGCTGAGTAAAACACGCACTTTGTTGCTATTGCCCTTCACGACGACCAACGTGTGCGAGGTTGGGTATTCCATTTTCATAAAAATGAAAATGGCACAAAGAAACTGGCTGAAGTCTGCACCTGATATGCGCTCCTTCTTTGAACCTGATTTCAGTGAGATAATGAGGACCAAGCAGGCTTCCCTTTCGCATTAAAGGTAAGAAAACGTGACGTGTGTCACAAAGGTCAGTTGGCATAGGTCGCATGATGAAGATTGACCAGCATGGGTCCCAAAGGTTAGGCAGTTGGCAAAAGTGGGTCCCAGGAAAAAAAGTCTGAAAAACACTGCTATATGGGACGTTGATTTGGGCAAGGAACTTTCCTTTTTTTTGTTTAGAAATTTAGAGTATGCAATTATTTTTTCTCCAATTAACGGCCAATTTATTGTGGCCAATCCACCTCCCTGCACACCTTTGAGTTCTGAGGGCGAGACCCAAGCAGATATGGGAAGAATGTGCAAACTCCACACGGACAGTGACCCGGGGCTGGGATCGAACCAGGGCCCTCGACGCTGTGACCCAGCAGTGCTAACCACTGTGCCACCGTGCTGCCCTTGGGACAAGGAACTTAGGAGTTCAGGAATGTAGATAGAAAGGAACATGGGATAGTTCCATAGATACTGTGTGAGTGTAGCCATTATTTTAGTTAAGTATACCTTTGGTATTACGTTTTTTCTTGTTGCGTGCTTTCATTTAAGTTAATAAACACTCTTTTATTTGAATGTTAACAGCAAGACTGGACCTTTCGTCACTGGTTTGAATATCTTTCCGCACATTATATCAAATCACAAAATAGACCTTTAAGAACCGGTGTTCCAGGTTACACTTCTGGGTTTTGGTTTACCCTCGAATATAACATCAGCGAGTCTTTAACACAGGACACCGGGAGAGAAGGGCAGCAAGGTGGCCCAGTGGTTAGCACTGCTGTCTCAGGCACTGAGGACCCGGGTTCAATCCCGGCTCTGGGTCACTGTCCGTGTGGAGCTTGCACATTCTTCCCATGTCTGAGTGGGTTTCACCCCCACATCCCAAAGATGTGCAGGGTAGGTGAATTGACCACAGTAAATTAGCCCTTAATTGGAATTTTTTTTTTTTTTTTTAAAAGGAGACCAGGAGAGCTCCCCTGTTCTTCTTCAATTCGAAACAGAAGATTCTTTACTTCCATCTGAAGGAACAGACGTGTGTGTGATGTCTCATCGGAAAGCTGCCTCTGCTGACAGTGGAACACCCCCTCAGCTAGATCAAAACTCTACACGTGGCTTCATACTGCTGGCCCAGTCCTGCATTTTGCTCTTGAGCTGGAACAATCTTCCGAACCAGAACACATTACTACTTTTCTATCTTACAGCACTGTGCTTGCCAACCAGCGTGCACTCTTGGTTCAGCCATGCCATGGTGTCAAAATTCTCATCCTTAATTTTCAAATGCCTCCACAGCGTTTCCCCTCCTTATTTCTGTAACCTCTTAGGGCTCTAGGCCGTCTGAGTTCCTGCGCTCCCCCAATTTTGGGATCCGGTTCATTCCTGATTTACATAGCTCCACCATGGGTGGCCGTGACTTTTGTCTGTCAAGACCCTAAGCTCTGGAATTGCCTCCCTCAACCTTTCTTTACACCCTATAGATGGTCCTTAAAGCTACCCCTGAACATGCTTCGTCTGCCCTACAATCTCCGAATGTAACTTGGAGTGCCTGATAATGTTCCTGTGAAATACCTTAGGATCTTTTAGAATCCTAGAATCAGACTTCCGGGTGCGGCGATGACCAGCTGAGTCGCACGTTTTGGCAGCTCCCTGTGAAACGGACTTTTGGGCTCTTGATAGGAGCCCCAACGGCAATTTTAACGGCTGAAAACACCGTGCGGTAAACCAGAAGGGTGTTCCCCCTGGACACGGATGGAAAAAGGAGAGGAAAGTGGCCGGATTGCAGCGGATCCTTTGGAACAACGGCAAGGAAGGCAAGCAGAAACCAAGATGGCGTCGGAAGGTGGCAGTTTCATATGGGGCCCTGAACAACAAGAGTTTTTGAAACGCTGCGTGGAGGAGATAAAAAAGGAAATGAAGAAAGAGTTGTTGGCCCCGATATTACAGGCGATTGAAGGGCTGAAAGAGGAACAAAAGACCCAGGAGCAGGAGCTTCGGGTCGTGAAGGCGAAAGCAGCAGAGAATGAAAACGATATACAGGGCCTGGTGGTGAAGTCGGAGATACAGGAGGCACACCAGAAACGATCTGTGGAGAGGTTGGAGGCACTGGAAAATAACGCAAGGAGGAACAACTTGAGGATTCTTGGCCTTCCTGAAGGTGTGGAGGGGGCGGACGTCGGGGCATATGTGAGCACGATGCTGCACTCGTTAATGGGAGTGGAGGCCCCGACGGGTCCGTTGGAGGTGGAGGGAGCATACCGAGTTATGGTGCGAGGATCGAGAGCAGGAGAAGCTCCCAGAGCCATAGTGGTGAGATTTCTCCGTTTTAAGGATAGAGAAATGGTCCTTAGATGGGCGAAGAAAACTCGGTGTAGTAAATGGGAGAACGCGGTGATCCGCGTCTATCAAGATTGGAGTGCGGAGGTGGCGAGAAGGAGGGCGAGCTTTAATCGGGCCAAAGCGGTACTTCACAAAAAAAAAATAAAGTTTGGAATGCTGCAACCGGCAAGACTGTGGGTCACATATCAAGGGAGGCACCACTACTTTGAGACGGCGGATGAAGCGTGGACTTTTATTGTAGAAGAAAAATTGGAATGATTGGACTACGAAAATGAATGTTTGGACAAAGTGGTGGGACGAGTGGGGGGGGGGGCGAAGAGGGATTGTATGATTAATCCTGCGGTATGGTAACTTTTCTTTCTCCCACAGGTGGTGATGGGGGGAGGTGGGGAGGGAGAGGAGATGGGGCGTTGGCCATGGGAGGCGGGGCCGAGGGAGAGGCGGGGCTTGGTTCCCGCGCTATGATAATTATGGCGGGAATAGAGAAGCAGGAAGGAGGGGGCGCCGCACGGGGCGAGCCGTGATCACGGGGGGAAGCCGAGGTCAGCCAGAGTTTGCTGACTTCTGGGAGCAACATGGGGGGAGTAATTACGCTAGCGGGGGGTCTAGCGGGGGGGGGGAATTACTGGGTTGCTGCTGCTGGGGAAAGGGGGGAGTGGGTACGGGAAAGGATGGGCGGGGGGGCACCGTCTGGGAGAAATACAGCTGCGTGGGAACTGGGCGAGAAGCTGGAAAAAGATGATGGCTAACCGGCAAGGGGGGGGGTGGGAAGCCCCCCAACTCGGCTGATCACGTGGAACGTGAGGGGGCTTAACGGGCCGATAAAGAGGGCACGAGTACTCGCACACCTTAAGAAACTTAAAGCAGATGTGGTCATGTTACAGGAAACGCACCTGAAACTGATAGATCAGGTTAGGTTGCGCAAAGGATGGGTAGGGCAGGTGTTCCATTCGGGGCTGGATGCGAAAAACAGGGGGGTGGCTATATTAGTGGGGAAGCGGGTAATGTTCGAGGCAAAGACTATAGTGGCGGATAACGGGGGCAGATACGTGATGGTGAGCGGCAAATTACAGGGAGAGATGGTGGTTTTGGTAAACGTGTATGCCCCGAATTGGGACGATGCCAATTTTATGAGGCGAATGCTAGGACGCATCCCAGACCTAGAGACCGGAAAGCTGATAATGGGGGGAGACTTTAACACGGTGTTGGAACCAAGGCTGGATAGGTCGAAGTCCAGGACTGGTAGGAGGCCGGCAGCAGCCAAGGTGCTTAAGGATTTTATGGAGCAGATGGGAGGGGTGGACCCGTGGAGATTCAGTAGACCTAGGAGTAAGGAGTTCTCGTTTTTCTCCTATGTCCATAAAGTCTATTCACGCATAGACTTTTTTGTGTTGGGTAGGGCATTGATCCCGAGGGTGAGGGGAACAGAATATACGGCTATAGCCATTTCGGACCATGCCCCACACTGGGTAGACTTGGAGATAGGGGAGGAAACAAGAGGGCGTCCACCCTGGAGAATGGACATGGGACTAATGGCGGATGAGGGGGTGTGCTTAAGGGTGAGGGGATGCATTGAAAAGTACTTGGAACTCAATGACAATGGGGAGGTTCAGGTGGGAGTGGTCTGGGAGGCGTTGAAGGCGGTGGTTAGGGGGGAGCTGATATCAATAAGGACACATAAAGGGAAGCAGGAGAGTAAGGAACGGGAGCGGTTGTTGCAAGAACTTTTGAGGGTGGACAGACAGTATGCGGAAGCACCGGAGGAGGGACTGTATAGGGAAAGGCAAAGGCTGCATGTGGAATTTGACTTGCTGACCACAGGCACTGCAGAGGCACAATGGAGGAAGGCGCAGGGTGTACAGTATGAATATGGAGAGAAGGCGAGCAGATTGCTGGCACACCAATTGAGGAAAAGGGGAGCAGCGAGGGAAATAGGGGGGGTGAGAGACGAAGATGGAGAGACGGAGCGGGGAGCGGAGAGTGTGAATGAAGTGTTTAAGACATTTTATAAAAAATTGTATGAAGCTCAACCCCCGGATGGGAGGGAGAGAATGATGGAGTTTTTGGATCGGCTGGAAATTCCCAAGGTGGAAGAGCAGGAAAGGATGGGATTGGGAGCACAGATCACGGTAGAAGAAGTGGTGAAAGGAATTAGGAACATGCAGACGGGAAAGGCTCCGGGACCGGACGGATTCCCAGTTGAATTTTACAGAAAATATTTGGACTTGCTCGCCCCGCTACTGACGAGGACCTTTAACGAGGCAAAGGAAAGGGGACAACTGCCCCCGACTATGTCAGAAGCAACGATATCGCTTCTTTTAAAGAAGGAAAAGGATCCGCTACAATGCGGGTCCTACAGACCAATCTCCCTCCTCAATGTAGATGCCAAGGTCTTGGCCAAGGTAATGGCAATGAGAATAGAGGAATGTGTCCCGGGGGTGGTTCATGAGGACCAAACTGGGTTTGTGAAGGGGAGACAGCTGAACACGAACATACGGAGGTTGTTAGGGGTAATGATGATGGCCCCACCAGAGGGTGAAACGGAGATAGTAGTGGCGATGGATGCCGAGAAAGCATTTGATAGAGTGGAGTGGGATTATCTGTGGGAGGTGTTGAGGAGATTTGGGTTCGGAGAGGGGTATGTTAGATGGGTGCAGCTGCTGTATAGGGCCCCAGTGGCGAGTGTGGTCACGAATGGACGGGGATCGGCATATTTTCGGCTCCAGAGAGGGACAAGGCAGGGATGTCCTCTGTCCCCATTACTGTTTGCACTGGCGATTGAGCCCCTGGCGATAGCGCTGAGAGGTTCCAAGGGATGGAGGGGAATACTTAGGGGAGGAGAAGAACACCGGGTGTCTTTATATGCGGATGATCTGCTACTATATGTGGCGGATCCAGCGGAGGGGATGCCAGAAATAATGCGGATACTTGGGGAGTTTGGGGATTTTTCAGGGTATAAATTGAACATGGGGAAGAGTGAGCTGTTTGTGGTGCATCCAGGGGAGCAGAGTAGGGAAATAGAAGACCTACCGTTGAGGAAGGTAACAAGAGACTTTCGTTACCTGGGGATCCAGATAGCTAAGAATTGGGGCACATTGCACAGGCTAAATTTGACGCGGTTGGTGGAACAGATGGAGGAAGATTTCAAGAGATGGGATATGGTAGCATTGTCAATGGCAGGGAGGGTGCAGGCGGTTAAGATGGTGGTCCTCCCGAGATTCCTCTTTGTGTTTCAGTGTCTCCCGGTGGTGATCACGAAGGCTTTTTTCAAAAGGATAGAAAAGAGTATCATGGGTTTTGTTTGGGCCGGGAAGACTCCGAGAGTGAGGAAGGGATTCTTACAGCGTAGTAGGGATAGGGGGGGGCTGGCACTACCGAGCCTAAGTGTGTATTATTGGGCCGAGGGGGGGGGAGGGGGGGGAGGGGGAGGGGGGGAGGGGGGGGGGAGGGGAGGGGGGGGAGGGGGGGGAGGGGAGGGGGGGGAGGGGGGGGAGGGGGGATGGGAGGGGGGGGAGGGGGGGGGGAGGGGAGGGGGGGGGGAGGGGGGGAAGGGGAGGGGGGGGAGGGGGGGGGGAGGGGGGATGGGAGGGGGGGGGGAGGGGGGGGGAGGGGGGAGGGGGGGGAGGGGGAGGGGAGGGGGAGGGGGAGGGGGGGAGGGGGGGAGGAGGGGGGGGAGGGGGGGGAGGGGGGGGAGGGGGGGGGAGGGGGGGGGAGGGGGGGAGGGGGGGGAGGGGAGGGGAGGGGGAGGGGGGAGGGGGGGGAGGGGAGGGGAGGGGAGGGGGGGAGGGGAGGGGAGGGGAGGGGGGGGGGGAGGGGAGGGGGAGGGGAGGGGGGGGAGGGGGGGGGAGGGGGGGGGGAGGGGGGGGAGGGGGGGGGAGGGGGGGAGGGGGGGGAGGGGGGGAAGGGGGGGGGAGGAGGATGGGGGGGGAGGAGGGATGGGGGGGGTTGGGGGGGGGGAGGGATGGGGGGGATGGGGGGGGGGGTGGCCTGAGACAAGGCAGTTGCCAATTAGGGCTAGCTTTTCTTTTTTTTTTTTGTTATTTAATATTTATTTATTTGTTGTTGTTTTTGTTTAAATTTAAAAAGGTCATTATTATCTGTATTGTTACAATGTTGTGTAAAGGATGCACAATGTACTGTGTTGGTTGACCAAAAATTTTCAATAAAATATTATTTAAAAAAAAAAGAATACTAGAATCATTGAATTTACAGTGCAGAAGGAGGCCATTCGGCCCAGCGAGTCTGCACCAGCCCTTGGAAAGAGCACCCTACCTAAACCCACGCCTCCACCCTTTCCCCGTAACCCCACCTAACCTTTTTTTCTGGACACTAAGGGCAATTTATCACGGCCAAACCACCTAACCTGCACATCTTTGGACTGTGGGAGGAAACCAGAGCACCCGGAGGAAACCCACGCAGACACGGGGAGAACGTGCAGACTCCGCACAGACGGTGACCCGAGGCCAGAATTGAACCCGGGTCCCTGGAACTGTGATGCAGCAGTGGTAACCACTGTGCCACTCTGTCTATGTTAAAAGTGCGATATAAACACAAGTTATTGTTTGACATATAATCCCCTCAATTAGATTAAATCCTGTAACTTACACCAGGTATTCATTATTCCTACATGGATCATCAGAGCCAGTCAATTGGATTTTTAATTAGTCATGCTCCATGACAGCAGTGCAGTGTCACAATTTCAACCTATTAAGGATTCAATTACAGGTTGTAACATTATTGAATCATTCAGATAGTTTAGCAAAGGACTAAATACTTTGGATGCATTGCAGGCTGCAGACCAGCCAAGGGTTTAAATGGTCTGTACGTAGAATAATGGATTCCCAAGACTTATCATCAGGCTTAATCAGAGGGGCAACAGTGAAATTAATCAAGCAAGCAAAGACTGCGTGCTAACTTTCTCTGACCTGTATCAATGTGGCAGTGTCCCATCGCGTGCACTGTGTGCTGACTCTCGCCATTCTGCTGCTGAAGAAAATCGCTGGCCAATCTGTGAACTTCTGCAAAGGTGCTCGGGTCTTCCACATCACAGGCATTCACCATCTTATTGGCGGTGTACAATGCTTGATAGCTACGCTGATTTTCAGTGCCAAGGAGCTAGAGAGAGAGGGATAAAAAGCTATATGACTCCATAACATGTTACTAGTCTGCCCAGAGAGCGTATATTCTTTCTACTTGTTCTCGGGATGTGGGTTACTGCTGGCTAGCAATAGCAATTTGTTGCCAATCCCTAATTGCCATTGAGGAGATGATAGTGAGCTACCCCCTTGAACTGCTGCAGTCTATCTAGTGTAGGTGAACCCACAGTGCTGTTAGGGAATTCCAGGATTTTGACCCAGTGACAGTGAAGGAACTGTGATATAGTTCCAAAATCAGGATGGTGTGTGTCTTGGAGGGGGACAGAGGTGCTGGTATTCCCATGCATCTGCTGCCCTGTCCTTCTACATGGTAGAGGCTTGGAAGGTCCTGTCGAAGAAACCTTGGGATGCTCTGGTGCATCTCGCAGATGGTACCCACTGTTGCCACTGTACGTCAGTGGTGGAGGGAGTGAATGTTTAAGATGATGGATGGGGTGGCAATCAAGTGGGCTGCTTTGTCCTGGATGGTTTTGGGGTTGTTGGTGTTGCACTCATCCAGGCAAGTGGAGAGTATTCCATCACTCTAATGGCTTGTGCCTTGTGAATGGTGGACAGGCTTTGGGGAGACAGGAGGTGAGTTACTCACCATAGGATTCCCAGCCTCTGGCCTGTTCTTGTAGCTGCAGTACTTATAAGGCTAGTCCAGTTCAGTTTCTGGTCAGCAGTAACCCCAGGATATTGATAAAGGAGGAGGAAGGACACACGGCACCTCCAGCAGTGCAGCACTCCCTCGGTACTGCCCTGAGTTGTCAGCCTAGATTGTACTAGAAGTTTGTGGATGCTTTGGAGAGGGTACAGAAGCGGTTTACTAGGGTGTTGCCTGGTATGGAGGGCATCAGTTATGAAGAGAGGTTAGATAAACTCGGGTCTATTCTCACTGGAACGACGGAGGTTGAGAGGCAGCCCAATAGAGGTCTACAAGATGAGTGGCAGAGTGGATAGGCAAATGCTCTTTCCTAGGGTAAGAGAGTCAAGTACTAGGTTTAGTACTAGAGTCAAGGGACATACGTTTAAAGTGCGTGGGGAAAAGTTTAGAACTGATGTGCGAGGCAAGTGTTTTTACACCGAGGGTGGTAAATATATGGAACGTGCTGCCTGGGGAGGTGGTGGGAGCAGGTACGATAGCGGCATTTAAGGGGCATCTAGACAAATATATGAATAGGGTGGGAATGGAAGGATACGGACTCTGTAAGTGCAGACGGTTTTATTTAGGCAGGTACCATGGTTGGCGCAGGCTTGGAGGGCCGAAGGGCCTGTTCCTGCGCTGTATTGTTCTTTGTTGTTCTTTGTATGCAGAAACCTCTGGAGTGGGAATTGAACCCCCAGATCTCTGATTCAGAGGAGAGCCAGAGTAAACATCAGGGTTGCTTTTGCTTTCATTACAGTGGCAAAAACTTTATTTATTTGATTTAAAAAGTGCAAATGGGGGGCAAAAAAGGGGAGGCATGAGGGGAAATTGGGATTGGAGAGTTGTTTAGGTAAAGCCATGTTGGCTGGGTTTTGTTGGTTTGGTGTGTGTTTTTCATCTTGCTCTTTTGATATCTGGTTGTTAAAATCATTAAAATTATAAATGCCTTAATAAAAATATATTTTTTTAAAAGTGCATTCAGCCCGTGGGATCATTCCAGTTCCGACTCGGCGCAACATCTTAAATTGTGTACATTCTTTCCAAATAATTTGCCGAGGACTGGACTAATTTGTGGTACATTTCCAACAGGTTCGGAGAGCTTCGTTGGGAGATTTTGAATTGAACCTTACAAATAGCTCATTTTAAATAAATAATCTTTATTGTCACGAGTAGGCTTACATCAACACTGCAATGAAGTTACTGTGAAAATCCCCTAGTTGCCACATTCCGGCGCCTGTTCGGGTACACAGAGGGAGAATTCAGAATTCTCAGCTGGTACGGGAATTGAACCCGCGCTGCTGGCCTTGTTCTGCATCACAGACCAGCTGTCTAGTCCACTGAGCTAAACCAGCTGACAGATTTCATAATCAGGTGGAAGTGAGATGACCCCTGTATTTTCAACAGAGCTAACAGTACAAGTTTCCCAAAAAATAACCTCTTCCCCCAACCCATCCGAACCAGTCCAGAGGCAATGTGAACCCACGATTGATCTAGCTAGCGGGCTTCACTTGCCTATCCCTGCCCTGATATAGCTGATTGTCTTTTGTGTGTAGAAATCTCAATACAAGATATCTCCTAAAAGGTAGACGTTTTAAGCTTGACCTGATGTGCTACAATGGAAGCGCACTGTTGATTGGCGCCTTTCATTAAGTGCTTCAGATCCCCTGACTAACGTGCCGGGACACGCGCACAAACACACAGCCGTACCTTTGCCATATCAGAGATGATCTCAAAGTCAATCAGCAGTTCATGAACAGCTCGGTTGAAGATGACCAGCTCGGCCTTGTGGAGAGTGAAACTGCGGTTTGGGTCCGGGGGTGCAATCAAGGAGCCTTTCCCTGCACCAAACAATCCGTTGCAGGCCAGTTCTACATACAGCTCCAGGCTGCAGAGAAAAAACAAATGAGGTAAGGTTGCCTCCTCCGCCAGCAAATTTGGTAAACTACAGCCATTTCAACCACGAGGTACAGAAGGTAGAAAGACCAGCATTTAGATATGTCCATGGATATCAACCCCATCATTTACTAAATGGTCTAATCCTAGGATATGAGCAAAGCATAGGATCACACTGCCATTACACCTCCCCCCAACCACTTTCCCTCCTTCACTTAGATAACCTGGTCAAGATTTACAAAGCTCCCTTCCCAAATTCCCCTTTTCGTAAAATCCCTACTGTGCAGAAGGAGGCAATTCCGCCCACCAAGTCTGCACTGCCCCTTTGAAAGAGCACTCCACCCAAGCCCACTGCCCCGCTCTATCCCAATAACCCCTCAACCTAACCTACCCACCTTTGGACACTAAGGGGTAATGCAACACGGCGAATCCACCTAACCTGGACATCTTTGGACTGTGGGAGGAACCGAAGCACCCGGAGGAAACCCACGCAGACACGGGTAGAACGTGCAAACTCCGCACAGTCACCCGAGGCCGGAATTGAACCTGGGTCCCTTGTGCTGTGAAGGAGCAGTGCTAACCACTGTGCCGCCCCATTTTGCTGGGGAGAAAAACATTACCAACATCCCACTCAGATTGTATCTAACACATGGAACTAATCTGAAGAGTAATTTTCCACCAAACAGGATCTGATACAGTAAAATTAAAATAGCAGACTGTTGCCGACTCTGGATATCAGGAAAACTGAGATTCTTCCCTATAGAATGTTTCTTATAGTAAAATAATGTTAATGTCTTGTGAAAGGACACGGGCAGCACGGTGGCGCAGTGGTTAACACTGCTGCCTCACGTCATCGAGGACCCGGGTTCGATCCCGGCTCTGGGTCACTGTCCGTGTGGAGTTTGCATGGGTTTTGCCGCTACAACCCAAAGATGTGCAGGGTAGGTGGATTGGCCACGCTAAATTGCCCCTTAATTGGAAAAAAGAATTGGGTATTCTAAATTTGTTCTTTTTTAAAGTGAAAGGACAAACAGAAGCTTTTGACAGCAAGCGACAGACAGAAACAGAGAGAGATATAAGCAAAAAGAGAGGGACAACGAGAGAGGGGAGGCAACGGGAGAGAGGGGGCAATGAGAGAAAGAGAGGGGTCAATCAGAAAGAAGGGGGGGAAACGAGAGAGGGGGGACAACAAGAGAGATGGTGCAACAAGAGGGAGAGGGGGCAACAAGAGGGAGAGGGGGCAACAAGAGAGAGAGGGGAACAACGGGAAAGAGGAGGACAATGTGAGAGAGAGAGAGTGGGGAACGAGAGACAGTGAGAGAGAGGGAATGGGGAACAAGAGAGACAGCGAGAGGGAGTGGGGAACAAGAGAGGGGGAACGAGAGACAGAGCACGAGCGAGAGACGACAATGAGAGTGAGAGAGGAGGACAACGAGAGAGAGGACGACAAGGATAGGGAGGAGGAGCCAATGAGAGGGAGAGGGTCAACGAGAGATAAAGAGGGACAAGAGAGAGAGGAGAGAGAGATGAGGGAGAGCAACAAGAGGGCGACAATGAGAGAGGGAGCGACAATGAGAGAGCGAGAGTGACAATGAGAGAGAGAGAGAGAGCGACAATGAGAGAGCAATGAGCGAGAGGGGGACGGGAGAAAGAGTGACAACGAGAAAGCGATGAGAGGGGGCGCCGAGAGAGAGTGGGGGACACCGAGGCAGCAGGACAGAATAAGGAACTGAGAAATCAACGAGATAGAAAAAAAAAAGAGGGAGAGAGATTTTTTGAAATCTAAATGAGAATGACAGAAGGACTCTATGGGGAACTGCTTATTCGCTCTGATATTTTCCCAGAGATTTACCCATCCATTCTGAGACTTTATTAGAGAGTTTCTGAAACCAACTACATGAGAACCATGGATGGTATAACAGCCCAAAGCTGAATGAATATGAATTCTGACCTGTGAGGATCTTCATCCGTGAGCTTCTCTGTCAGGATGTAGCTGGTCTTCTCCCCTTCTTTGGTCAGTCCCTGAAGTCACAATCAATTTTACATGATTAAAATACTATGTCTTAAAAGAGGCCAAATCTCTTTTAAAATGGCTAGGTTTTAGTATGGATCCAATGTCCAGAATTTGCAGCATGACTTTGCAAAGTTCCCCATCAACAGGACCTGGGTTAAATTACAGCATTTGCGATATACCTGTGCCTGATGTTATTCCTGTATTTTATCCTATACCATCTTTCCCTTTGTCGGGCAGCATGGTCGGCACGGGCTTGGAGGGCCGAAGGGCCTGTCCCTGTGCTGTACTTTTCTTTGTTCTTTGTATCCTGTTCCAAACGGTAGCCTGGCAGCACAGGACTTGAACATTGCTAAAATTGGCTAAGGTGTTGCCATGGTGAAAACAACGGAAACTATCGGCTCCCCAAGCTTCCAGGTAAGTCAAAGAAGATTTGAACATTTTCCTTTGTTCACAGGAGACCAGTGCCGGAGTATGAATATATATATTTTATAGCAAATATAGATGAACCACGTTACAAGCTCGGCTTATGATCTTCAATTGGTTGTTAGTGTAACAATTAGCACATTCAGAATTGTGCAGCAAGGGTTGCCACATAACATGGTTCATTTACATTTGCTAGAAGGGGCATACATTCATACACAGGCACCCATTATTGGCAAACAAAAGAAATATGCTAACCCCTTGCACCTTTTTGAAGCTTTCACCATGGCAACACACTGGCCAATTGAGTCGGCTAGCCACTCAATCTCCTGTTGCGATCGTTTGAAGTTTGGTATTCTTGCATTTGTCCTGATGAATGCAAGAAGAGATGATTCGTAAGCATGTCTCTCTTTTCAGGAATGTTCAAGTATCCTGCTCCATTATATTCCAATATATAAAAAAGGAACCCAATTTTACTCTTGGTTTCAAAATGCGAGTCATATCAAAATAGGTGAGGACATTTCCTCTGCTCACTAATTCAAACAAAACCACTGATTTTGACCTTAGTGCATCCACTATTTCACTATAAATAGTAAATACAGGACGTTATCTTGTTAGATTATCATTAAGACAATGTGTTAATTCCACATGCAAGAAAAAGGTCTTAAACGATCCAGTCGTCAGTACATTGCTGCTCCATGAAAAATGGTCATCCTGGATAAAGTTCCGGAAGGAAAGACTTGATCAGACGGGAACCAGGGGACACTGCTTAAAAATAAGGGGTTTGCCATTAATGACGGAGACAGGGAAAGTTTTTTCTCTCAGAGGGTCCTTAGTGTGTAGTATTCTCTTCCCCAGAGAGCAATGGAGGCTACCCTCAAGGTTCAGCTCGACAGATTCTTGATTAATGAGGGAGTCGAAGGGTATAGAGGATAAATAGTGTTATACGTTTTAGCTGCTGTGAAATGAAGAGTCTAAAGTTCTTGTTCCTTTTCACCAAACACCATTTATTTCACTTCCACAGCCTCTGCACAAAACGCTTAACAACACACCACCTAACAGAGGCCACCTGAAGCCCCTTTACATATCAGTGTCAATTAATGGATACTTAACATAAATGAGACAACTAATTGCAATGTCTCTTAACCCATTACTTAACAGTCTCCCCTTCCTTGGAGAAAAAAAATTAGGTGAAAACAAAATTTCAAGAAACAGAAACAAGCGGCCTTCATTAACAATATCCAAAAGTTTCTGTGAACTCGCCCCTCTTTTCGTAAAACAGTCTGACAGTTGATAGCTCCTGTTGACCCATTTAATTTTTGTTATTTCCCCTCTGTCCAACATCTGCTTCAAACTTGCGATGTCCATCCGTAACCTCTTTTCATTGACACTTTTTGTAGAGTGCACATTTTCCCACAGGGATTTATTGTCAATGTGACAGTCAATAGGTATATTACCCAAATCCCCTAATCCCAAAATTTATGTCAATATCATACTTATATAAAAAGCCATATCCACTGCCTCTACAAGGCTTAACATCTCAGTAGCCAAAGTGTTTTTTACCACTCTCCTTATTTTCTTTGTTTCCCACACAAGTGGGCAACATTTACCATTGTTCCCCAAAAGGAAAATTATAAAACCTCCTGCACTTGAAACCCCATCACATAAATTTGCGTAGGACGCATCACTATAAACTATGAGTTTCAAGTGCTTACGGTCACCTAAAACCGGAAACTTCAAAACACACTCCTGCATTTTTAGTTTGGCCAACGTTTATTTGCTCTTATTATGTCTTCCACTTTGGGATCATTCATTTTTGTACTCAACTCTAAGACATCAAAACTAACGTCCAGTCTAGTCTGTCTACCTAGCCAGTTCAGTTGCCCAATTAAACTTCGCAGTTGCTCTTTTTCTATCTTTGAAACTATTGCGTCTTTTTGTGAAACTTGGCCACGACTAATTGCTATTGGGGTGATGCTTTCCAAATAAGATTGCTGACGTAAAGTTGCCCCTAACTTAGTCTGTCCAATTTCCAGTCCAATATATTTAAATGCACCGGAAGCCTGACTTCCAACCCTGAATTCTTTCCTCAAACCAGAGATTACAATAGCTTCAAAATCACTAGTCCCACCCCACAAAAAATCATCGACATGCATCATAAAAATGCCAGAAAGATTTCCTTGATAGTAGCAGTAAAACATTGCAGGATCTGCTTTCAACTGGCAACAGCCTAACTTTAACAAAACTGACCTTACCGAAAAATACCAGACTCTAGATGCATCATTTAATCCATATACACATTTGTTCAACTTCCAGAGTACCCCTTCTGTGTTAGCTGCTTCTTTAGGAGGACGGAGAAAAATGTCTCTCTGGAGCTGATGCCCCTGCAAAAAGACAGCTTTTATATCTATAGATTTGCATTCCCATGCCTTTGTGGCTAATAGAGCCAAGAAGATCTTTAAAATAACCTTTCCTGCTGTAGGTGAATCTACCCTTAAACCCTGATCTTCTAAGTTTTCTTCAAATCCCCTTGCCTCTCTTTTCTTTACTTCGTACAATCGTTGATTGACTAAATCTGGTTGCTAAATCTACAAAATAAATATATTATTTGCTTTATCCCAGATCTTAAGGTCCATGTCATTATGTCATTAAAATCCTTGGCCAAAGGTAGGGTTACTATCGGTCGTGCTGGTATCCTTCTGTACTTCCTACAAACTTCACAGCGGTCACTAACCTGTTCTATCAGTTTAGTATAGTCGTCATCCCTTACCCCTGCATCTTTTAATACATTTTTCAGCCTCTGAGGAGACGGATGTGCAAATTGCCTATGCAGTTTTAATACCACAAGCTTTTTATCAGCTAAAGTCCCATTTTCAACTGCCATTAACACATCCTTAACCACTCTACTTGAAAAATTATTTGTCAGTAATGGAATACAATAGTGTCCCGACTGTGTAAATTGGAAGTCCACAGTCTTCTAAAAACTGTTGCCTTATCCTGTTCCATATCCAGTTTCATGTGTGCTTTCTTCATCGACGGTCTGCTCAGAAGCAAAGGTATCTCACTTGATACAACATCCGTGCTAATGAAATGATTCACTCCGGCAATATTGCAAGGGATCACCACTCTTTTCAGCGACTTCAGAGTATTACCATCCCCAAACATGAAACCTGTGGAACTTTCAAATTCCTTAACCTTCTTACGATTTTCAGCATTCCAAGAGTCCAGGTAACATTTTAACCAGTCAATTCCACACACAGTAGATGTGCAGCCACTGCCCAATACAGCACAGTTGAAGGATTCTGCAACCACACCCTCATTACCAGCGTAAAACTGCTTGTCAATAGGACAATGCCTTCTTTCTGGTCACTATCGTTTTCCTCTTCTGACTCTTCCGTGTCATGTGTCGCTTCAAACACTCTATCATAACGAGTTGGACAGTTGAAAGCATAATGGCATTGAGAGTCACATCGAAAACATCGATTTATCATGCCTCGTTCATTTCTGGGGTTTATCTTCCTATTGTAGGTTCTAACTGGGTTTCTGTCTTCATAATTTCCTTGTCTCGGTCTCCGTCTATAGTCTTGAGCCCTGTTCGTAGCCATACGATTTCGCCATCCTGTTACTAGTGTATCTTCCATATTCTGCCTTATTGCAGGCTGACCTATTTGGGTCATCAGAGCCATCGGAATCGAATGTTTCCCCAGAAACTTTTGAAAAGCTTTTGTCATCTGTTCGAATAAGGTATCCTTATCAGTAAACTGAACTCCTGTCAAAACCAGAAGCCTATCCATGTTGCTCACTCTAGAATATAGAACATAGAACATTACAGCGCAGTACAGGCACTTCGGCCCTCGATGTTGCATCAACCTGTGAAACCACTCTAAAGCCCATCTACACTATTCCCTTATCGTCCATATGTCTATCCAATGACCATTTGAATGCCCTTAGTGTTGGCGAGTCCACTACTGTTGCAGGCAGGGCATTCCATGCCCTTACTACTCTCTGAGTAAAGAACCTACCTCTGACATCTGTCTTATATCTATCTCCCCTCAATTTAAAGCTATGCCCCCTCGTGCTAGACATAAACCAGCTGAGGAAAAAGGCTCTCACTGTCCACCCTATCCAATCCTCTGATCATCTTGTATGCCTCAATTAAGTCACCTTTTAACCTTCTTCTCTCTAACGAAAACAGCCTCAAGTCCCTCAGCCTTTCCTCATAAGATCTTCCCTCCATACCATTCTGGTAAATCTCCTCTGCACCCTTTCCAATGCTTCCACATCCTTCCTATAATGCGGCGACCAGAATTGCACGCAATACTCCAAATGCGGCCGCACCAGAGTTTTGTACAGCTGCAACATGACCTCATGGCTCCGAAACTCAATCCCTCTACCAATAAATGCTAACACACCGTACGCCTCCTTAACAACCCTCTCAACCTGGGTGGCAACTTTCTAGGATCTATGTACAAGGACACCGAAATCTCTCTGCTCATCCACACTGCCAAGAATCTTACCATTAGCCCAGTACTCTGTCTTCCTGTTAGTCCTTCCAAAATGAATCACCTCACACTTTTCTGCATTAAACTCCATTTGCCAACTCTCAGCCCAGCGCTGCAGCTTATCTATGTCCCTCTGTAACTTATAACATCCTTCCGCATTGTCCACAACTCCACCGACTTTAGTGTCATCTGCAAATTTACTCACCCATCCTTCTACGCCCTCCTCCGGGTCATTTATAAAAATGACAAACAGCAGTGGCCCCAAAACAGATCCTTGTGGTACACCACTGGTAACTGGACTCCAGTCTGAACATTTCCCATCAACCACCACCCTTTGACTTCTTCCGGCCAGCCAATTTCTGATCCAAACTGTTAAATCTCCCTGAATCCCAAGCTTCCGTATTTTCTGCAGTAGCCTACCGTGGGGAACCTTATCAAACGCTTTACTGAAATCTATATACACCACATCAACTGCTTTACCCTCATCACCTGTTTGGTCACCTTCTCAAAGAACTCAATAAGGTTTGTGAGGCATGACCTACCCTTCACAAAACCGTGTTGACTATCTCTAATCAAATTATTCCTTTCCAGATGATTATACACCCGATCTCTTATAAACCTTTCCAAGATTTTGCCCACAACAGAAGTAAGGCTCACTGGTCTATAGTTACCGGGGTTGTCTCTACTCCCCTTCTTGAACAAGGGGACAACATTTGCTATCCTCCAGTCTTCTGGCACTATTCCTGTAGACAAAGATGACTTAAAGATCAAAGCCAAAGGCTCAGCAATCTCCTCCCTAGCTTCCCAGAGAATCCTAGGATAAATCCCATCCGGCCCAGGGGACTTATCTATTTCACACTTTCCAGAATTGTTAACACCTCCTCCTTATGCACCTCAAGCCCTTCTGGTCTAGTAGCCTGAATCTCAGTATTCTCCTCGACAACTTTCAGGGATCTATGTACATGGACACCAAGATCTCTCTGCTCATCCACACTGCCAAGAATCTTACCATTAGCCCAGTACTCTGTCTTCCTGTTATTCCTTCCAAAATGAATCACCTCACACTTTTCTGCATTAAACTCCATTTGCCACCTCTCAGCCCAGCGCTGCAGCTTATCTATGTCCCTCTGTAACTTGTAACATCCTTCCACATTGTCCACAATTCCACCGACTTTAGTGTCATCTGCAAATTTACTCACCCAGCCAACACAGACTGTGGAAATTTCAGATTGTGTTTCTGCAGCCTTTTATATAGTCTGCCAAATTCCATTATATAGTCTTCCATGGAGATAGCCTCCATTTTCCAGAACTTATCAAAATCCGACCATGCTTCAGACGCATAACAAGTCATCTTCCTTATAAATCTTATCCATATAATGTAATAAAGTCTCCAGACCTTCTTCTGAGTCTAACTCTTCCAATTCCAGCTCAGAAAGCACTTTGTTTCGGATTTTACTGCCATATGGTAGAGAAAGAGCCAATGCCATACCTTGTTTTCTCTTTCCCAAAGCAGTTACTTTAGTCCACATAACTACTGCACTTCTCCATTGGTCGTACGATTCCCTTTCAGAAAATAAGGGAGGATCGTCCTATCCAGCCACCTTTATCCTCGGTTCAGCCATGTATCTTTTTTTTTTTTTCCTTCTCACTCACTCCTTGGTTTGATCAGGAAAAGTTGTATCTTTCAAACCTTCACATTTGCACAGCAACCATCCTCTGCTACCAATTGTTGGACGTTTTAGTTGCTGTGAAATGAAGAGTCTAAAGTTCTTGTTCCTTTTCACCAAACACCATTTATTTCACTTCCACAGCCTCTGCACAAAACTCTTAACACACCACCTGACAGAGGCCACCTGAAGCCCCTTTGCATATCAGTGTCAATTAATGGATACTTAACAAAAATGAGACAACTAATTGGAATGTCTCTTAACCCATTACTTAACAGATAGGAAGGTAGGGCTGAGGCCACAATCAGGTCAGCCATTATCTTACTGAAAGGTGGAACAGGTTCAAGGGGCGGAATGGCCTACTCCTCCTCCTAACTCATATATATGTTCATTTGTTCATATGTGTTTCTAGAAGAATTGCGTTGTGCAGTAATGTACAAATGGCTAAATAGGTTAAGAGCTTTGTCATGCATGCAGAATCAGCACATCACAGGTTGAAAGGCACGAACTAATGGCCTTCAATCTGAACAATCCTACAAATATCACCCAAGCCTCATAGTGTTTGACGTGCTCCGAGAAACATATTACACATATACAGAATTCCTACAGTGCAGAAGGAGGCTAATTGGCCCATCGAGTCTACACCGATACCCTGAAAGAGCAGCCTACCTAGGTCCGCTTCCCCCACCCTATTCCCATAACCCCACCTAACCTTCATATCCTTGGACACTAAGAGGAAATTTAGAATGGCCAATCCACCTCAGCTGCACGTCTTTGGACTGTGGGAGGGAACCCACGCAGTCACGGGGAGAATGTGCAAACTCCACACAGTCACCCAAGGGCGGAATTGAACACGGATCCATGGCGCTGTGAGGCAGGAGTGCTAACCACTGTACCACCCGTGCCAACTTCTGTCTGTTGACTACAGCTAGCAAGTATATAGTTTAATCATGTGGGTTTGTGTCACAATATAGGAACAGTCCAGCTTTACAAGATTATTATGCAAGTCCAGAGTTGCCCAATACATCAGCTGCTTGGATCATTGGGAATGCAAATGTAGGGCAGCATGGTGGCGCAGTGAGTAGCACTGCGGCCTCACGGCGCCGAGGTCCCAGGTTCGATCCCGGCTCTGGGTAACTGTCCGTGTGGAGTTTGCACATTCTCTCCGTGTCTGCGTCGGGTTCGCCCCCACAACACAAAGATGTGCAGGGTAGGTGGATTGGCCACACTAAATTGCCCCTCAATTGGAAACAAATGAATTGGGTACTCTAAATTTATATATAAAAAAAGGGAATGCAAATGTAGCTAACTTCATTGCTGATGAGTAAATAAAAATTGAGATGCACCATTGTTGGATATTTAATATTTTTTTTTTAATAATATTTTATTGAAAATTTTTGGTCAACCAACACAGTACATTGTGCATCCTTTACACAACATTGTAACAATACAGATAATAATGACCTTTTTAAATTTAAACAAAAACAACAACAAATAAATAAATATTAAATAACAAAAAATAAAAACTAGCCCTAATTGGCAACTGCCTTGTCTCAGGCCACCCCCCCCCATCCCTCCCCCCCATCCCCCCCCACCCCCCCCCCATCCCTCCCCCCCATCCCCCCCCCCACCCCCCCATCCCCCCCCACCCCCCCCCCATCCCTCCCTCCCCCCCCCCCCCCCCCACCCCCCCATCCCCCCCCACCCCCCCCCCCCCATCCCTCCCTCCCCCCCCCCCCCCCAAGTCCTGGGCCGCTGCTGCTGCCTTCTTTGTTCTCCCCTATCTATCTTTCCGCAAGATATTCGACGAACGGTTGCCACCGCCTAGTAAATCCTTGAGCCGACCCCCTTAGGACGAACTTAATCCGCTCTAACTTTATGAACCCCGCCATATCATTTATCCAGGTCTCCACCCCCGGGGGCTTGGCTTCTTTCCACATTAGCAATATTCTGCGCCGGGCTACTAGGGACGCAAAGGCCAAAACATCGGCCTCTTTCGCCTCCTGCACTCCCGGCTCTTGTGCAACCCCAAATATAGCCAACCCCCAGCTTGGTTCGACCCGGACTCCTACTACTTTCGAAAGCACCTTTGTCACCCCCATCCAAAACCCCTGTAGTGCCGGGCATGACCAAAACATATGGGTATGATTCGCTGGGCTTCTCGAGCACCTCGCACACCTATCCTCCACCCCAAAAAATTTACTGAGCCGTGTTCCAGTCATATGTGCCCTGTGTAATACCTTAAACTGAATCAGGCTTAGCCTGGCGCACGAGGACGACGAGTTTACCCTGTTTAGGGCATCTGCCCACATCCCCTCCTCAATCTCCTCCCCTAGCTCTTCTTCCCATTTCCCTTTTAGTTCGTCCATCATAGTCTCCCCTTCGTCTCTCATTTCCCTATATATATCCGACACCTTACCATCCCCCACCCATTTCTTTGAGATGACTCTGTCCTGCACCTCTTGTGTCGGGAGCTGCGGGAATTCCCTCACCTGTTGCCTCGCAAAAGCCCTCAATTGCATGTGCCTGAATGCATTCCCTTGGGGCAACCCATATTTCTCGGTGAGCGCTCCCAGACTCGCAAACTTCCCATCCACAAATAGATCTTTCAATTGCGTTATACCTGCTCTTTGCCACATTCCATATCCCCCATCCATTCCCCCCGGGGCAAACCTATGGTTGTTTCTTATCGGGGACCCCCCCAGTGCTCCGGTCTTTCCCCTATGTCGTCTCCACTGTCCCCAAATCTTCAGTGTAGCTACCACCACCGGACTCGTGGTATAGTTCCTTGGTGAGAACGGCAATGGGGCTGTCACCATAGCCTGCAGGCTGGTCCCCCTACAGGACGCCCTCTCTAATCTCTTCCACGCCGCTCCTTCCTCCTCTCCCATCCACTTACTCACCATTGAAATATTAGCGGCCCAATAATACTCACTTAGGCTCGGTAGTGCCAGCCCCCCCTATCCCTACTACGCTGTAAGAATCCCTTCCTCACTCTCGGAGTCTTCCCGGCCCAAACAAAACCCATGATACTCTTTTCTATCCTTTTGAAAAAAGCCTTCGTGATCACCACCGGGAGACACTGAAACACAAAGAGGAATCTCGGGAGGACCACCATCTTAACCGCCTGCACCCTCCCTGCCATTGACAATGCTACCATATCCCATCTCTTGAAATCTTCCTCCATCTGTTCCACCAACCACGTCAAATTTAGCCTGTGCAATGTGCCCCAATTCTTAGCTATCTGGATCCCCAGGTAACGAAAGTCTCTTGTTACCTTCCTCAACGGTAGGTCTTCTATTTCTCTACTCTGCTCCCCTGGATGCACCACAAACAGCTCACTCTTCCCCATGTTCAATTTATACCCTGAAAAATCCCCAAACTCCCCAAGTATCCGCATTATTTCTGGCATCCCCTCCGCTGGATCCGCCACATATAGTAGCAGATCATCCGCATATAAAGATACCCGGTGTTCTTCTCCTCCCCTAAGTATTCCCCTCCATCCCTTGGAACCTCTCAGCGCTATCGCCAGGGGCTCAATCGCCAGTGCAAACAGTAATGGGGACAGAGGACATCCCTGCCTTGTCCCTCTATGGAGCCGAAAATATGCCGATCCCCGTCCATTCGTGACCACACTCGCCACTGGGGCCCTATACAACAGCTGCACCCATCTAACATACCCCTCTCCGAACCCAAATCTCCTCAACACCTCCCACAGATAATCCCACTCCACTCTATCAAATGCTTTCTCGGCATCCATCGCCACTACTATCTCCGTTTCACCCTCTGGTGGGGCCATCATCATTACCCCTAACAACCTCCGTATGTTCGTGTTCAGCTGTCTCCCCTTCACAAACCCAGTTTGGTCCTCATGAACCACCCCCGGGACACATTCCTCTATTCTCATTGCCATTACCTTGGCCAAGACCTTGGCATCTACATTGAGGAGGGAGATTGGTCTGTAGGACCCGCATTGTAGCGGATCCTTTTCCTTCTTTAAAAGAAGCGATATCGTTGCTTCTGACATAGTCGGGGGCAGTTGTCCCCTTTCCTTTGCCTCGTTAAAGGTCCTCGTCAGTAGCGGGGCGAGCAAGTCCAAATATTTTCTGTAAAATTCAACCGGGAATCCGTCCGGTCCCGGGGCCTTTCCCGTCTGCATGTTCCTAATTCCTTTCACCACTTCTTCTACCGTGATCTGTGCTCCCAATCCCATCCTTTCCTGCTCTTCCACCTTGGGAATTTCCAGCCGATCCAAAAACTCCATCATTCTCTCCCTCCCATCCGGGGGTTGAGCTTCATACAATTTTTTATAAAATGTCTTAAACACTTCATTCACACTCTCCGCTCCCCGCTCCGTCTCTCCATCTTCGTCTCTCACCCCCCCTATTTCCCTCGCTGCTCCCCTTTTCCTCAATTGGTGTGCCAGCAATCTGCTCGCCTTCTCTCCATATTCATACTGTACACCCTGCGCCTTCCTCCATTGTGCCTCTGCAGTGCCTGTGGTCAGCAAGTCAAATTCCACATGCAGCCTTTGCCTTTCCCTATACAGTCCCTCCTCCGGTGCTTCCGCATACTGTCTGTCCACCCTCAAAAGTTCTTGCAACAACCGCTCAAAGAACAAACAAAGAACAAAGAAATGTACAGCACAGGAACAGGCCCTTCGGCCCTCCAAGCCCATGCCGACCATACTGCCCGACTAAACTACAATCTTCTACACTTCCTGGGTCCGTATCCTTCTATTCCCATCCTATTCATATATTTGTCAAGATGCCCCTTAAATGTCCCTATCGTCCCTGCCTCCACTACCTCCTCCGGTAGTGAGTTCCAGGCACCCACTACCCTCTGCGTAAAAAACTTGCCTCGTACATCTACTCTAAACTTTGCCCCTCTCACCTTAAACCTATGCCCCCTAGTAATTGACCCCTCTACCCTGGGGAAAAGCCTCTGACTATCCACTCTGTCTATGCCCCTCATAATTTTGTATACCTCTATCAGGTCTCCCCTCAACCTCCTTCGTTCCAGTGAGAACAAACCGAGTTTATTCAATCGCTCCTCATAGCTTATGCCCTCCATACCAGGCAACATTCTGGTAAATCTCTTCTGCACCCTCTCTAAAGCCTCCACATCCTTCTGGTAGTGTGGCGACCAGAATTGAACACTATACTCCAAGTGTGGCCTAACTAAGGTTCTATACAGCTGCAACATGACTTGCCAATTCTTATACTCAATGCCCCGGCCAATGAAGGCAAGCATGCCGTATGCCTTCTTGACTACCTTCTCCACCTGTGTAGCCCCTTTCAGTGATCTGTGGACCTGTACTCCTAGATCTCTTTGACTTTCAATACTCTTGAGGGTTCTACCATTCACTGTATATTCCCTACCTGCATTAGCCCTTCCAAAATGCATTACCTCACATTTGTCCAGGTTAAACTCCATCTGCCATCTCTCCGCCCAAGTCTCCAGACAATCTAAATCCTGCTGTATCCTCAGACAGTCCTCATCGCTATCCGCAATTCCACCAACCTTTGTGTCGTCTGCAAACTTACTAATCAGACCAGTTACATTTTCCTCCAAATCATTTATATATACTACAAAGAGCAAAGGTCCCAGCACTGATCCCTGTGGAACACCACTGGTCACAGCCCTCCAATTAGAAAAGCATCCCTCCATTGCTACCCTCTGCCTTCTATGGCCTAGCCAGTTCTGTATCCACCTTGCCAGTTCACCCCTGATCCCGTGTGACTTCACCTTTTGTACTAGTCTACCATGAGGGACCTTGTCAAAGGCCTTACTGAAGTCCATATAGACAACATCTACTGCCCTACCTGCATCAATCATCTTAGTGACCTCCTCGAAAAACTCTATCAAGTTAGTGAGACACGACCTCCCCTTCACAAAACCGTGCTGCCTCTCACTAATACCCGCTCCCGTTCCTTACTCTCCTGCTTCCCTTTATGTGTCCTTATTGATATCAGCTCCCCCCTAACCACCGCCTCCCAGACCACTCCCACCTGAACCTCCCCATTGTCATTGAGTTCCAAGTACTTTTCAATGCATCCCCTCACCCTTAAGCACACCCCCTCATCCGCCATTAGTCCCATGTCCATTCTCCAGGGTGGGCGCCCTCTTGATTCCTCCCCTATCTCCAAGTCTACCCAGTGTGGGGCATGATCCGAAATGGCTATATCCGTATATTCCGTTCCCCTCACCCTCGGGATCAATGCCCTACCCAACACAAAAAAGTCCATGCGTGAATAGACTTTATGGACATAGGAGAAAAACGAGAACTCCTTACTCCTAGGTCTACTGAATCTCCACGGGTCCACCCCTCCCATCTGCTCCATAAAATCCTTAAGCACCTTGGCTGCTGCCGGCCTCCTACCAGTCCTGGACTTCGACCTATCCAGCCTTGGTTCCAACACCGTGTTAAAGTCTCCCCCCATTATCAGCTTTCCGGTCTCTAGGTCTGGGATGCGTCCTAGCATTCGCCTCATAAAATTGGCATCGTCCCAATTCGGGGCATACACGTTTACCAACACCACCATCTCTCCCTGTAATTTGCCACTCACCATCACGTATCTGCCCCCGTTATCCGCCACTATAGTCTTTGCCTCGAACATTACCCGCTTCCCCACTAATATAGCCACCCCCCTGTTTTTCGCATCCAGCCCCGAATGGAACACCTGCCCTACCCATCCTTTGCGCAACCTAACCTGATCTATCAGTTTCAGGTGCGTTTCCTGTAACATGGCCACATCTGCTTTAAGTTTCTTAAGGTGTGCGAGTACTCGTGCCCTCTTTATCGGCCCGTTAAGCCCCCTCACGTTCCACGTGATCAGCCGAGTTGGGGGGCTTCCCACCCCCCCCCCCCCCTTGCCGGTTAGCCATCATCTTTTTCCAGCTTCTCGCCCAGTTCCCACGCAGCTGTATTTCTCCCAGACGGTGCCCCCCCGCCCATCCTTTCCCGTACCCACTCCCCCCTTTCCCCAGCAGCAGCAACCCAGTAATTCCCCCCTCCCCCCGCTAGACCCCCCGCTAGCATAATTACTCCCCCCATGTTGCTCCCAGAAGTCAGCAAACTCTGGCTGACCTCGGCTTCCCCCCGTGATCACGGCTCGCCCCGTGCGGCGCCCCCTCCTTCCTGCTTCTCTATTCCCGCCATAATTATCATAGAGCGGGAACCAAGCCCGCGCCTCTCCCTCGGCCCCGCCTCCCATGGCCAACGCCCCATCTCCTCTCCCTCCCCACCTCCCCCCATCACCACCTGTGGGAGAAAGAAAAGTTACCATACCGCAGGATTAATCATACAATCCCTCTTCGCCCCCCCCCCCACTCGTCCCACCACTTTGTCCAAACGTTCATTTTCGTAGTCCAATCATTCCAATTTTTCTTCTACAATAAAAGTCCACGCTTCATCCGCCGTCTCAAAGTAGTGGTGCCTCCCTTGATATGTGACCCACAGTCTTGCCGGTTGCAGCATTCCAAACTTTATCTTTTTTTTGTGAAGTACCGCTTTGGCCCGATTAAAGCTCGCCCTCCTTCTCGCCACCTCCGCACTCCAATCTTGATAGACGCGGATCACCGCGTTCTCCCATTTACTACACCGAGTTTTCTTCGCCCATCTAAGGACCATTTCTCTATCCTTAAAACGGAGAAATCTCACCACTATGGCTCTGGGAGCTTCTCCTGCTCTCGATCCTCGCACCATAACTCGGTATGCTCCCTCCACCTCCAACGGACCCGTCGGGGCCTCCACTCCCATTAACGAGTGCAGCATCGTGCTCACATATGCCCCGACGTCCGCCCCCTCCACACCTTCAGGAAGGCCAAGAATCCTCAAGTTGTTCCTCCTTGCGTTATTTTCCAGTGCCTCCAACCTCTCCACAGATCGTTTCTGGTGTGCCTCCTGTATCTCCGACTTCACCACCAGGCCCTGTATATCGTTTTCATTCTCTGCTGCTTTCGCCTTCACGACCCGAAGCTCCTGCTCCTGGGTCTTTTGTTCCTCTTTCAGCCCTTCAATCGCCTGTAATATCGGGGCCAACAACTCTTTCTTCATTTCCTTTTTTATCTCCTCCACGCAGCGTTTCAAAAACTCTTGTTGTTCAGGGCCCCATATGAAACTGCCACCTTCCGACGCCATCTTGGTTTCTGCTTGCCTTCCTTGCCGTTGTTCCAAAGGATCCGCTGCAATCCGGCCACTTTCCTCTCCTTT
This sequence comes from Scyliorhinus torazame, assembly GCF_047496885.1. Classification (NCBI taxonomy): domain Eukaryota; kingdom Metazoa; phylum Chordata; class Chondrichthyes; order Carcharhiniformes; family Scyliorhinidae; genus Scyliorhinus; species Scyliorhinus torazame. The sequence continues at coordinate 27,398,644 of NC_092736.1, read as the reverse complement.
TTCCATCCGTGTCCAGGGGGAACACCCTTCTGGTTTACCGCACGGTGTTTTCAGCCGTTAAAATTGCCGTTGGGGCTCCTATCAAGAGCCCAAAAGTCCGTTTCACAGGGAGCTGCCGAAACGTGCGACTCAGCTGGTCATCGCCGCACCCGGAAGTGGATATTTAATATTGATGTGTACATGTGAGCTTTACACGGTAGCATTGTGGATAGCACAATTGCTTCACAGCTCCAGGGTCCCAGGTTCGATTCCGGCTTGGGTCACTGTCTGTGCGGAGTCTGCACATCCTCCCCGTGTGTGCGTGGGTTTCCTCCGGGTGCTCCGGTTTCCTCCCACAGTCCAAAGATGTGCAGATTAGGTGGATTGGCCATGATAAATTGCCCTTAGTGTCCAAAATTGCCCTTAGTGTTGGGTGGAGTTACTGGGTTATGGGGATAGGGTGGAGGTGTTGACCTTGGGTAGGGTGCTCTTTCCAAGAGCCGGTGCAGACTCGATGGGCCGAATGGCCTCCTTCTGCACTGTAAATTCTAGGATAACCTTTTTTGTGCATGTGTTGGTAAAATTATAAGACAAGAGCAGACTGTATTTTCTTTGTTGCTGTGAGTGCTTTACATCCTCGGTTACTGAACAATACAATGTGTTTATTCAGTAAATACACCTTTTTTTTTAATATATATTCTTTCACGGGATGTGGGCGTCGCTGGTTAGGTCAGCATATATTGTCCATCCCTAATTGCCCCTTGAGAAGGTGGTGGTGAGCTGCCTTCTTGAACCGCTGCAGTCCATGTAGTGGAGGTACGTCCCCTCTGCTGTTAGGTAGATAATTCCAGGATTTTGACCGACCGACAGTGAAGTAACGGCCGATATATTTCAAACAGCGATGGAGAATGGGCAGCACGGTGGCACACTGGGTTAGCACTGCTGCCTCATGGCGCCGAGGTCCCAGATGCGATCCCTGTGGATTGGCCACGCTAAAATTGCCCCTTAATTGGAAAATTGAATTAGGTACTCTAAATTTAAAGAAGAAAATAAAAAGACGTTGAGTGACTTGGAGAGGAACCTGCAGGTGGTGGTGCCCCCATGCGTTTGCTGCCCTTGTCCTTCTGGGTGGTTGTGGGTTTGTAAAGGGCTGTCGAGACAGCCTTGGTGAGTTACACATTGCTGCCACTGTGCGTCAGTGGGGGAGGGAGTGAATGTTTAAGGTGAATGGAAGTGATTGGCACGCTGCTTTGTCCTGGATGGTGTCAAAATCTTGGGTGTTTTCGCGCACCTAAAGGGACTGAAGGCAGATGTGGTAATGCTCCAGGAGACACATTTGAAGGTGGCAGATCAGGTTAGGCTGAGAAAGGGGTGGGTAGGGCAGGTCTTTCACTCGGGGTTGGACGCGAAGAATAGAGGGGTGGCGATTCTGGTGGGGAAACGGGTGTCATTTGAGGCGCTGAACATTGTGGCAGACAATGGAGGTCGGTACGTGATGGTGAGTGGTAGGTTGCAGGGGGTGCGGGTGGTATTGGTGAATGTATATGCCCCGAATTGGGATGATGCCAGATTTATGAAGCGCATGTTGGGTCAGATTCCGGATTTGGAGGCAGGGAGCCTGATAATGAGGAGGGACTTTAACACGGTGCTGGACCCAGCACTGGACCGGTCTAGGTCCAGGACGGGTAAGAGGCCGGCTGCGGCTAAGGTGATTAGGGGGTTTATGGACCAGATGGGGGGAGTGGATCCATGGAGGTTTGCCAGGCCGGTTGCCAGGGAATTTTCCTTTTTTCCTCGCGTCCATAAAGCCTACTCCTGGATAGATATTTTCATCGTGAGTAGGGCGCTAATCCCAAGAGTGGAGGGGACGGAATATTCGGCCATAGCCATTTCAGATCATGCCCCGCATTGGGTGGAGCTGGAGCTGGGGGAGGAGAGGGACCAGCGCCCGCTGTGGTGCCTTGATGTGGGACTGTTGGCAGATGTGGAGGTGTGCGGGCGGATTCGGGGGTATATCGAAAGATAATTAGAGGTCAATGACAATGGGGAAGTGCAGGTGGGGGTAGTCTGGGAGGCGTCGAAGGCGGTGGTCAGGTGAGAGCTAATCTCCATTAGGGTCCAAAGGGAGAAGAGAGGACAGAGAGGGAGAGACTGGTGGGGATATATTAAGGGTGGACAGGAGCTATGCAGAGGCCCCCGAGAAGGGACTACTTAGGGAGCGACGGAACCTCCAGACAGAATTCGACTTGCTGACTACTGGGAAAGCAGAGGCGCAGTGGAGGAAAGCACAGGGGGCGGCGTATGAGTATGGGGAGAAGGTGAGTCGGATGCTGGCACATCAGCTTTGGAAGAGGCAGCGAGGGAGATTGGTGGAGTTAGGGATAAAGGGGGGAATACGGTGCGGCGTGCGGTGGGAATAAACGAGGCATTCAGGGACTTCTATGGGGATCTGTACAGGTCTGAGCCCCCGACTGGAGAGGGGGTGATGCGCCAATTTCTAGATCGGCTGAGGTTCCCGAGGGTGGAGGAGGAGCAGGTGGTTGGGCTGGGGGGCACCGATTGGGCTGGAGGAGCTGGTTAAGGGACTCGGGAGCATGCAGGCAGGGAAGGCCCCGGGGCCGGATGGGTTCCCGGTAGAATTTTATCGGAAGTACGTGGACCTGCTGGGCCCGCTGCTAGTGAGGACTTTCAATGAGGCGAGGGAGATGGGGACCTTGCCCCCGACAATGTCCAGGGCACAGATCTCTTTGATCTTGAAGCGGGATAAGGACCCATTACAGTATGGATCGTACAGGCCGATCTCGCTCCTCAATGTCGACGCGAAGTTGCTGGCGAAGGTTCTGGCCTCGAGAATTGAGGACTGTGTCCCGGGGGTGATTCATGAGGAGCAGACGGGATTTGTGAAGGCTAGGCAGCTGAACACCAATGTGCGGAGGCTCCTTAATGTAATTATGATGCCTTCCGTGGAGGGGGAAGCGGAGGTAGTGGCGGCTATGGACGCGAAGATGGCCTTCGATAGGGTGGAGTGGGAGTATTTTTGGGAGGTGCTGCGGAGGTTTGGGTTTGGGGAGGGGTTCATCAGTTGGGTTAGGCTACTATATAAAGCCCCGGTGGCAAGTGTGGCTATGAACCGGCGGAGGTCGGAGTACTTTCGGCTGTACCGGGGGACGAGGCAGGGGTGTCCCCTGTACCCCTTGTTGTTTGCACTGGCAATTGAGCCGCTGGCCAAGGCATTGAGGGAGTCCATGAACTGGAGGGGATTGGTTCGGGAGGGGAGAGGAACACCGGGTATCAATGTATGCCGATGACCTGTTATTGTATGTTGCGGACCCAATGGAGGGGATGGCGGAGGTCATGCGGATCCTTAGGGAGTTTGGGGACTTTTTGGGGTATAAACTTAACGTGGGGAAGAGTGAGCTCTTTGTGGTGCATTCAGGGGACCAGGGAAGGGGGATAGATGAGCTACCGCTGAAAAGGGCGGAAAGGAGCTTTCGGTACCTCGGGATCCAAGTAGCTAGGAGCTGGGGGGCCCTGCACAAGCTCAATTTGACGTGGTTGCTGGGGCAGATGGAGGAGGATTTTAAAAGATGGGATATGTTGCCACTCTCACTGGCGGGTAGGGTGCAGTCGGTTAAAATGACGGTCCTCCCGAGGTTTCTCTTTGTATTTCAGTGCCTTCCCATTCTGATCCCTAAGGCCTTTTTTAAACGGGTAAGCAGGATTTGTGTGGGCGAATAAGACCCCGAGGGTAAAGAGGGTTTTCCTGGAGCGTAGCAGGGACAGAGGAGAGCTGGCGTTGCCGAATCTATGTGGCTACTACTGGGCAGCCAATGTGGCGATGATCCGTAAGTGGGTAATGGAAGGGCAGGGGGCGGCATGGAAGAGGCTAGAGATGGCGTTGTGTGTGGGCACGAGTCTGAGGGCGCTGGTGACGGCACCGTTGCCGCTCCCGCCGACAAGGTACACCATGAGTCCAGTGGTGGTGGCGACTCTGAAGATTTGGGGGCAGTGGAGGCGTCATAGGGGTTGAGGTGGGGGCCTCGGTTTGG